>NC_137614.1:640000-840000 GCF_963280865.1 Gymnoscopelus braueri
TTGTCTGCCTGCCTGCCTGCCTGCCTGCCTGCCTTTTTTTCTCTCAAGTTGAGTGTTCTATGCTTCTATGGCTTATTCTGCAAATTACTTATAGTTTCTTCTTTCTTTTTTCTCTCTGCAAAACCTGGCCCCGTGTTATCGCTGCTTGCAGCTATATTTATTATTATTATTGCTATCTTATTGTCTCCGCCGAAGGTGGAGAATATGTTTTCGCTTTGTGTGAGCAAACATTGTTAGCCAAGCTAACATTGGGCAAGCTCCACGTGACACGTGTCAATTTGTTGACACCAATGCCTCTGATTGGCTAGAGGGACGCGTGACGAAATAAAATTCTATAAATAGGTGTGTCACTTCAAAAAGCCCCTACTTTTTGAAGTGAGGTAAAACAGGATCAATCAGACTTGATTGGAACAGTACCTTCAGTAAGTCCAAGTCACCCGTCTGTGCGTGTGTGTTTCCCTCTGAGAACACCTAACATTGGTCAAGCAAAGGCGCAGAAGGCCAAAGCTAAGAAAGCATACTCATCTACAATTGTAACGTAGAAGAGGACTAGAGTTGAAATGATCCCACAACAAAGCCGAACTCTTAATACGTGTCAATATGTTGACATCAATGTCTCTGATTGGCTAGAGGGACGCATGACGAAATACAATCCTATAATAAAAAGGTGTGTCACTTCAAAAAGCCGTTTACGTTTTTGAAGCGAGGTAAGACAGGATCAATCAGTCTTGATTGGAACAGTATCTTCTAGTCCAAATCACCCGTCCGTGCGTGTGTGTGTCCCTTTGAGAACACCTGACATTGGTCAAGCAAAGGCGCAGAAGGCCAAAGCTAAGAAAGCATACTCATCTACAACAGTAACACAGAAGAGGACTAGAGTTGAATTGACAAGACCGAAATCTTAATACGTATTAATATGTTGACACCAATGCCTTTGATTGGCTAGAGGAATGCATGACGAAATACAATTCTATAAATAGGTGTGTCACTTCAAAAAAACGTTTACGTTTTTGAAGCGAGGTAAGACAGGATCAATCAGTCTTGATTGGAACAGTATCTTCTTGTCAGAAATGTATTACTATATTACAAAAATATATATATACTATGACGCATCTTCTGAATGGTTTTCTGGTAATATCTTAATAACAGTCATATTTTTAAACATTAGAAGACAAAATATGATTTTTAAATCATTTTTTTTAAAATAAATATTTCTTTAACATACACCTTTTTATTTAACTACAGTATATATCTTTTACTCTACTGTATCTCATTAGTTATTGCTATGATAATATAATTGCTATAGTCTGCTGGCGGAGACTTGTGCTCCGAGGAGCACATTTTCTAGTTTATATTTTTTTTGTTTGTTTTTTATAATTAATTATTATTATTATTATTATTATTATTACCCTTATTATTATTATTATTTTTTGCTTTTGCTCTTGATGGGTTTGACATGGTTTGACATGGGGTGGGCTGTAAGGGAAGTAATTGCTCCCCTTACAGCCTGCCCCATGTGCATTTAATTAGGTCTCCTTTGATTGGGACACATTTAGGTTTAGTCTAGCATGTTGATAGGGTACTCCTGTCTAGGCGATTTAGAAGCAGCTTCCCATATATGGGTTGGCCAGCTTAGGGGTCCAAGACCGGTACTGGGGCCCGTATGTCCACGTCTTTGGTTGTGTAGTCATTTTAGTTTTGTGTTCAGTATTTTCTGTGGTAGTTTTTTTGTCTCTTTTATTTTGTTTTTGTATCCCAACCTCCTGGCACAGCATCTCCACGGCCACTTATTTAAATACTATGATTTCCTATTATAATGCCTAGCATAGATACACGCCTTCCTGGTTCCACAACTTTCATCACCTGGAATGTAAAGGGGCTAAATCACCCTGTTAAACGCAGCAAAGTATATGCACATCTGAAAGCACTGAACTCTGATATTGTTTTTCTCCAGGAGACCCATCTAAAACCTAGCGACCAGTCTAAGCTTAAAGTAATGTGGGTCGACCAAATTTTCCATTCTAAATTCGGGGCCAGGGCCAGAGGGACTGCTATACTGATTAGAAAAGGCATACCTTTTATCCCCTCTAAAATAATGTTGGATTCCAATGGCAGATATGTTATAGTTGCTAGCAAATGTATATGGACCCAACTGTGACGACCCCCAATTTTTCTCAAACTTTTTTTCCAAATTCCCAGACTTAAGACTCTCACCTTCTTTTACTTTCTGGTGACTTTAATTGTGCTCTACATCCGCTGGACAGATCAAATTTTAAGCCTAACAGACCAATCTTAAAATATGCGGTAGTAATAAATTCATTCACAGAATTATACAAGCTATCAGATCCTTGGAGAACGAATAATCCCACTGCTAAACAGTATTCTTTTTTTCCCCCAGTCCATCAATCATATAGTCGTATAGATTATTTTTTACTGGATAATAGAATGCTCCCTTTCAGACTTAATACCCAGTACCATAGTATAGTCATTTCAGATCACAGCCCGGTCCAACTGGATATATGCTTTCCGGAAAGTACTACCGCCCAACGCACATGGCGTTTTGATCCATTGCTACTGTCTTGCAATATATTTAAACAGTATATATCAACCCAAATTGACATGTTCCTAGAGATTAACCAGACGCCTGAAGTATCCCACACTACAGTCTGGGAATCACTGAAGGCATATTTAAGAGGCCAAATTATTTCATTTGTCGCACATGAAAATAAAGTTCGCAATAAACGGTTAAAAGAATTGGCTCAGCTTATTCTAGAGATAGATGGCAGACATGCGGCTAACCCATCTCCCGTTCTTTATAAAGAGAGACTTCTACTACAATCAGAATTTAACACGCTCTCAACCAAAAGGGCAGAACAACTTATATTTAAGTCAAGACAAACGCATTATGAACATGGGGAGAAAGCTAGCAGACTGCTATCACATCAACTGCGCCAATCCTCCGCCGATAGTACAATACAAAAAATTGGTACTTTATCTGGGTCCATTACTACTAACCCAATAGACATTAATAATCAGTTTAAATTATTTTACTCTTCTTTATAGTCAACTGAGTTATCTCCTGATCTATCTAGGATCCAGGGCTTTTTGGAGGGGCTAGTCATCCCTAGCTTGACACCGGAACTTCAGGTTTCCATTGATGCCCCAATTAGCCTAGCGGAAATAACTCAGGCCATCCAATCAATGCAGAGTGGTAAAGCTCCAGGACCTGATGGTTTCCCCATTGATTTTTATAAAACTTTCTCCTCTAAACTAGCCCCATGTCTTTACTCAGTATTTGGCGAAACTCTGTTAAACCAGAAATTACCCCAGACATTCACTCAGGCAACTATTTCAGTCTTATTAAAGAAAGAGAAAAACCCATTAGACTGTGGATCATATCGCCCCATAAGCCTGTTAGGGTGCGACTATAAAATTCTCACAAAATTTTTGTCACGCAGATTAGAGTCGGTGATCTCTGGCATAGTAAATCCCGATCAGACTGGTTTCATTCCCAATAGACAGTCTTTCTATAATATGCGCAGACTGTTTAATATTCTTTATTCTGCACACTCAATCCCGGTTCCGGAGGTCATTATCTCGCTTGATGCGGAGAAGGCCTTCGACCGGATTGAGTGGAGCTACCTATTTGCGGTGCTAGAACGTTTTGGATTTGGTCCAAACTTTCTTTCATGGATTAAGACTTTATACTCTACCCCAGTGGCTGCGGTACGCACCAATAGCAACACGTCAGACTACTTCCGTCTGCATAGGGGGGTTAGACAAGGCTGCAGCCTTTCACCTCTCCTATTCAACATAGCTATAGAACCCCTCGCTATTGCCTTACGGGCTGAGGAGAGAATTAGGGGCGTAATTAGGGGGGAAACCATCCATAAGGTCTCCTTATATGCTGATGACCTCCTACTCTATTTAGCTGAGCCATTGCAATCTATACCCCCCCTTGAAGAAAAGTGTGCTTTTCCCTATCACCCAGTTTTTAGATGATGCTCAGTTTGAGCAATCATCTTTCAAAATAGAAAAAACGGCTTTCACGTACCTAGGTATTAAAATCACTCGTTCTTTCAAGGATCTGTTCCAAGCAAATTTTAAGGTACTATTAGATCGTACAAAGCTAGATCTAACAAGATGGTCATCCCTTCCCATCTCACTAGCCGGCCGTATAAACTCTATTAAGATGTCAGTGTTGCCAAGATTTCTCTATCTATTTCAGATGATTCCGGTCTTTATACCAAAATCATGGTTCAAACAATTAGATTCTTATATCTCCTCTTTCATCTGGAATAATACCCATCCAAGAATTAGAAAGTTATTTTTAGAAAGACGCAAAAACGACGGTGGACTGGGCCTCCCTAATTTTCTTTTCTATTATTGGTCAGCAAACATACATAAATGCATATATTGGATTTCCACTTTTAAAAATAATAGAAATGCTCCAACGTGGGCTCGTATGGAACTCCAATTAGACAGAACAACTTCCCCGGTGTCCCTATTATGTTCTCCCTCTGGCCCTGGCACCCAAATCCCCAATACCATTGTTAAACAGTCCATAAAAATGTTGTTCCAATTTAGGAAACATTTTAATCTCACTCAGATAAGCTATCTCTTCCCATTGGTTTCCAACCATCTTTTTCCTGCATCACAGTCCGACTTTGCATTCCAGCTCTGGAGGAGAAACGGTTTGAACTTTTTATGTGACCTTTTTGTGGATAATACGTTTGTTGGCTTCTCTACACTTACAGAAGATTATAATATTCCTAATACTCATTTTTTCAGATATCTTCAGATTCGTAGCTTTGCGATACAACACCTCCCCTCATTTCCACACCTTACGGCCAAGTCAAAGTTTGACGAATGTTTAATTCGGAATCCTTCACAGAAAGGCACCATCTCAAGGCTATATAATGCGATTCAAAACCTGAACCCCCTATCCTGGGTGGGTGTAAAGTTGGCATGGGAGCAGGACATAGGCATAGAGATCCCAGATGCTGTATGGAACCATAGTATTGAACGTATTCACTCCTCATCGTTTTGTATAAGACATGGTCTCATCCAGTTCAAGGTCTTTCACCGATTACATTACTCAAAGGAGAAACTGGCTAAAATGTATCCAAACATAGATTCTAAGTGCCCAAGATGTAGCCACAGCCCCGCAACCGTAGGACATATGTTCTGGTCCTGTCAATCGTTGACAGACATCTGGAATAATTTCTTTAAAACATTTTCACATATTTTCAAGAAAACTATTAACCCTAATCCATATATTGCCATCTTTGGAGTACTCCCCATCGAACATAAGTCCTCAAAGCATGAATCAAATGTTATTGCCTTTGCCTCACTAGTCATGCAACGTCTCATTCTTCTGAATTGGAAATCTACAATGTCAATTTCCTTCCTTCCTTGGACTGAGGAGATGATGAAATTATTACCATTGGAGAAGATTAGATACACTACATATGGGTCATTAACTAAATGTAATCTCATTTGGTCTCCATTTATAAATTATGTCACAAACTTGACGTTCACTTGACATAAACAGGTCCAGGTGGCCTATGGTGGGATCTTGGGCCAGCGGCAGTGCCAGGAGGTTGGGTTTACTACCTAATTATTTCTACTTATATATATGTATATATATAAATGTATGTGAGTGTGGCCGTTATTACGGAGACTGATATTGGCTCTACTGTATGTGTAGCACGGTCGGTGTTGTGCCTCTCATGTGTGTTTTTATTTCATTATTATTATTACATTTATCGCGTTTTGTGTCCACGAGCCATAGTCCCTATGCCCTGTGGACACGGCCAATTTCTGGGTTCCACTGTACAGTCTGTGGGGGCGTGAAAATTCACCGGGGGGACTCTAAATGTCTTCTGGGCCCCCCTCTGCGTGTGGATACCACGTGTTCGCCCATCAGTCCCACGGATGATTTTTGTTTCCTTTTTTTGTATTTAGGGTCCTTTTCTGCAGTTCAAGCATAATTCCACAGGGTGGCAGGCTATTTTCCAAAACTATTGGAAGTGGACATGTGTACACAGCCAGCATTAACTATTACCGATGGACACAAACTCATGTAAAACTATTGCCCGTGGACACAGTGGTTAATCTCAAGTGCAAAGGGAATACAGGGCTGACAAGAGCCTAGTACAGCCTAATAGAGCCTATTCTAGTCTAGTAAGGCCTAGAACATTCTAGTCTAGCCTATTCCAGCTGGACCCAGCCCTGTATAGCCTAGTACAGTCATCTAACTACCCATATACCCTATAGGCTATTCTCCCACTGGGCTGGACTTGGGTGTGCTGGAATGTGCTGGGCTCTGGTGGGCTGTAATAGGCTCTGGTGGGCTGTGCTGGGCTCTGTTAGGTTGTACGGGGCAGTACTGCACTATAGCTTAGACATTTTCATGTAAAACTATTGCCGGTGGACACAAACTCATGTAAAACTATTGCCCGTGGACACATTAGTTAATCTCAAGTGCAAAGGGGCTACAGGGCTGACAAGAGCCTAGTACAGCCTAATGGAGCCTATTAGAGTCTAGTAAGGCATAGAACACCCTAGTTTAGCCTATTCCAGCCGGACCCAGCGCTGTATAGCCTAGTACAGTCATCTAACTAACCACATACCCTATAGGCTATTCTCCCACTGGGCTGGACTTGGGTGTGCTGGGCTGTGCTGGGCTCTGGTGGGCTACAATGGGCTCTGGTGGGCTCTGCTGGGCTCTGTTAGGTTGTACGGGGCAATACTGCACTATAGCCTAGAACTTTTCATGTAAAACTATTACCGGTGGACACAAACTCATGTAAAACTATTGCCCGTGGACACATTGGTTAATCTCAAGTGCAAAGGGGCTACAGGGCTGACAAGAGCCTAGTACAGCCTAATAGAGCCTGTTTCCTGTTAGAGTCTAGTAAGGCATAGAACACCCTAGTTTAGCCTATTCCAGCCGGACCCAGCCCTGTATAGCCTAGTACAGTCATCTAACTACCCCCATACCCTATGCTATTCTCCCACTGGGCTGGACTTGGGTGTGCTGGAATGTCCTTGGCTGTGCTGGGCTCTGGTGGGCTGTAATGGGCTCTGGTGGGCTGTGCTGGGCTCTGTTAGGTTGTACGGGGCAATACTGCGCTATAGCCTAGAAATGTTCATGTAAAACTATTGCCGGTGGACACAAACTCATGTAAAACTATTGCCCGTGGACACATTGGTTAATCTCAAGTGCAAAGGGACTACAGGGCTGACAAGAGCCTAGCACAGCCTAATAGATCCTGTTAGAGTCTAGTAAGGCATAGAACACCCTAGTTTAGCCTATTCCAGCCGGACCCAGCCCTGTATAGCCTAGTACAGTCATCTAACCACCCCCATACCCTATGCTATTCTCCCACTGGGCTGGACTTGGGTGTGCTGGAATGTCCTGGGCTGTGCTGGGCTCTGGTGGGCTGTAATGGGCTCTGGTGGGCTGTGCTGGGCTCTGTTAGGTTGTACGGGGCAATACTGCACTATAGCCTAGAAATGTTTATGTAAAACTATTGCCGGTGGACACAAACTCATGTAAAACTATTGCCCGTGGACACATTGGTTAATCTCAAGTGCAAAGGGGCTACAGGGCTGACAAGAGCCTAGTACAGCCTAATAGAGCCTGTTAGAGTCTAGTAAGAAGACATAGAACACCCTAGTTTAGCCTATTCCAGCCGGACCCAGCCCTGTATAGCCTAGTACAGTCATCTAACCACCCCCATACCCTATGCTATTCTCCCACTGGGCTGAACTTGGGTGTGCTGGAATGTGCTGGGCTGTGCTGGGCTCTGGTGGGCTTTAATGGGCTCTGGTGGGCTGTGCTGGGCTCTGTTAGGTTGTACGGGGCAGTACTGCACTATAGCTTAGACATTTTCATGTAAAACTATTGCCGGTGGACACAAACTCATGTAAAACTATTGCCCGTGGACACATTGGTTAATCTCAAGTGCAAAGGGGCCACAGGGCTGACAAGAGCCTAGTACAGCCTAATAGAGCCTGTTAGAGTCTAGTAAGGCATACAACACCCTAGTTTAGCCTATTCCAGCCGGACCCAGCCCTGTATAGCCTAGTACAGTCATCTACTACCCAAATACCCTATAGGCTATTCTCCCACTGGGCTGGACTTGGGTGTGCTGGAATGTGCTGGGCTGTGCTGGGCTCTGGTGGGCTGTAATGGGCTCTGGTGGGCTTTGCTGGGCTCTGTTAGGTTGTACGGGGCAGTACTGCACTATAGCTTAGACATTTTCATGTAAAACTATTGCCGGTGGACACAAACTCATGTAAAACTATTGCCCGTGGACACATTGGTTAATCTCAAGTGCAAAGGGGCTACAGGGCTGACAAGAGCCTAGTATAGCCTAATGGAGCCTATTAGAGTCTAGTAAGGCATAGAACACCCTAGTTTAGCCTATTCCAGCCGGACCCAGCCCTGTATAGCCTAGTACAGTCATCTAACTACCCAAATACCCTATAGGCTATTCTCCCACTGGGCTGGACTTGGGTGTGCTGGAATGTGCTGGGCTGTGCTGGGCTCTGGTGGGCTACAATGGGCTCTGGTGGGCTGTGCTGGGCTCTGTTAGGTTGTACGGGGCAATACTGCACTAGCCTAGACATTTTCATGTAAAACTATTGCCGGTGGACACAAACTCATGTAAAACTATTGCCCGAGGACACATTGGTTAATCTCAAGTGCAAAGGGGCTACAGGGCTGACAAGAGCCTAGTACAGCCTAATGGAGCCTATTAGAGTCTAGTAAGGCATAGAACACCCTAGTTTAGCCTATTCCAGCCGGACCCAGCCCTGTATAGCCTAGTACAGTCATCTAACTACCCACATACCCTATAGGCTATTCTCCCACTGGGCTGGACTTGGGTGTTGTGGAATGTGCTGGGCTGTGCTGGGCTCTGGTGGAATGTAATGGGCTCTGGTGGGCTGGGCTGGGCTCTGTTAGGTTGTACGGGGCAGTACTGCACTATAGCCTAGAAATGTTCATGTAAAACTATTGCCGGTGGACACAAACTCATGTAAAACTATTGCCCGTGGACACATTGGTTAATCTCAAGTGCAAAGGGGCTACAACGCTGACATGAGCCTAGGACAGCCTAATAGAGCCTATTAGAATCTAATATGGCATAGGACATTCTATTCTAGCCTATTCCAGCTGGACCCAGCCCTTTATAGCCTAGTACAGTCGTATAACTACCCCCATAACCTAGGCTATTCTCCCACTGGGCTGGTCTTGGGTGTGCTGGAATGTGCTGGGCTGTGCTGGGCTCTGGTGGACTATAATGGGCTCTGGTGTGCTGTGCTGGGCTCTGTTAGGCTGTACGAGGCAGTACTGCACTATAGCCTAGACATGTTCATGTAAAACTATTGGCCGTGGACACAAACTCATGTAAAACTATTGCCCGTGTACACATTGGTTAATCTCAAGTGCAAAGGGGCTACAGGGCTGACAAGAGCCTAGTACAGCCTAATAGAGCCTGTTAGAGTCTAGTAAGGCATAGAACACCCTAGTTTAGCCTATTCCAGCCGGACCCAGCCCTGTATAGCCTAGTACAGTCATCTAACTACCCCCATACCCTATGCTATTCTCCCACTGGGCTGGACTTGGGTGTGCTGGAATGTCCTGGGCTGTGCTGGTCTCTGGTGGGCTGTAATGGGCTCTGGTGGGCTGTGCTGGGCTCTGTTAGGTTGTACGGGGCAATACTGCACTATAGCCTAGAAATGTTCATGTAAAACTATTGCCGGTGGACACAAACTCATGTAAAACTATTGCCCGTGGACACATTGGTTAATCTCAAGTGCAAAGGGGCTACAGGGCTGACAAGAGCCTAGTACAGCCTAATAGAGCCTGTTAGAGTCTAGTAAGGCATAGAACACCCTAGTTTAGCCTATTCCAGCCGGACCCAGCCCTGTATAGCCTAGTACAGTCATCTAACCACCCCCATACCCTATGCTATTCTCCCACTGGGCTGGACTTGGGTGTGCTGGAATGTCCTGGGCTGTGCTGGGCTCTGGTGGGCTGTAATGGGCTCTGGTGGGCTGTGCTGGGCTCTGTTAGGTTGTACGGGGCAATACTGCACTATAGCCTAGAAATGTTTATGTAAAACTATTGCCGGTGGACACAAACTCATGTAAAACTATTGCCCGTGGACACATTGGTTAATCTCAAGTGCAAAGGGGCTACAGGGCTGACAAGAGCCTAGTACAGCCTAATAGAGCCTGTTAGAGTCTAGTAAGAAGACATAGAACACCCTAGTTTAGCCTATTCCAGCCGGACCCAGCCCTGTATAGCCTAGTACAGTCATCTAACCACCCCCATACCCTATGCTATTCTCCCACTGGGCTGGTCTTGGGTGTTCTGGAATGTGCCGGGCTGTGCTGGGCTCTGGTGGACTATAATGGGCTCTGGTGGGCTGTGCTGGGCTCTGTTAGGCTTTACGAGGCAGTACTCTACTATAGCCTAGACATGTTCATGTAAAACTATTGCCGGTGGACACAAACTCATGTAAAACTATTGCCCGTGGACACATTGGTTAATCTCAAGTGCAAAGGGGCTACAGCGCTGACATGAGCCTAGGACAGCCTAATAGAGCCTATTAGACTCTAGTATGGCATAGAACATTCTATTTTAGCCTATTCCAGCTGTACCCAGCCCTTTATAGCCTAGTACAGTCGTATAACTACCCCCATAACCTAGGCTATTCTCCCACTGGGCTGAGCTTGGGTGTGCTGGAATGTGCTGGGCTGTGCTGGGCTCTGGTGGACTATAATGGGCTCTGGTGGGCTGTGCTGGGCTCTGTTAGGCTGTACGAGGCAGTACTCTACTATAGCCTAGACATGTTCATGTAAAACTATTGGCCGTGGACACAAACTCATGTAAAACTATTGCCCGTGTACACAGTGGTTAATCTCAAATGCAAAGGGGCTACAGGGCTGACAAGAGCCTAGTACAGCCTAATAGAGCCTATTAGAGTCTAGTAAGGCATAGAACACCCTAGTTTAGCCTATTCCAGCCGGACCCAGCCCTGTATAGCCTAGTACAGTCATCTAACTACCCAAATACCCTAAAGGCTATTCTCCCACTGGGCTGGGCTTGGGTGTGCTGGAATGTGCTGGGCTGTGCTGGGCTCTGGTGGACTATAATGGGCTCTGGTGGGCTGTGCTGGGCTCTGTTAGGCTGTACGAGGCAGTACTCTACTATAGCCTAGACATGTTCATGTAAAACTATTGGCCGTGGACACAAACTCATGTAAAACTATTGCCCGTGTACACAGTGGTTAATCTCAAGTGCAAAGGGGCTACAGGGCTGACAAGAGCCTAGTACAGCCTAATAGAGCCTATTAGAGTCTAGTAAGGCATAGAACACCCTAGTTTAGCCTATTCCAGCCGGACCCAGCCCTGTATAGCCTAGTACAGTTATCTAACTACCCAAATACCCTATAGGCTATTCTCCCACTGGGCTGGACTTGGGTGTGCTGGAATGTGCTGGGCTGTAATGGGCTCTGGTGGGCTGTAATGGGCTCTGGTGGGCTGTGATGGGCTCTGTTAGGTTGTACGGGGCAATACTGCACTATAGCCTAGACATTTTCATGTAAAACTATTGCCGGTGGACACAAACTCATGTAAAACTATTGCCCGTGGACACATTGGTTAATCCCAAGTGCAAAGGGGCTACAGGGTTGACAAGAGCCTAGTACAGGCTAATAGAGCCTGTTAGAGTCTAGTAAGGCATAGAACACCCTAGTTTAGCCTATTCCAGCCGGACCCAGCCCTGTATAGCCTAGTACAGTCATCTAACTACCCCCATACCCTATGCTATTCTCCCACTGGGCTGGACTTGGGTGTGCTGGAATGTCCTGGGCTGTGCTGGGCTCTGGTGGGCTGTAATGGGCTCTGGTGGGCTGTGCTGGGATCTGTTAGGTTGTACGGGGCAGTACTGCACTATAGCCTAGAAATGTTCATGTAAAACTATTGCCGGTGGACACAAACTCATGTAAAACTATTGCCCGTGGACACATTGGTTAATCCCAAGTGCAAAGGGGCTACAGGGTTGACAAGAGCCTAGTACAGGCTAATAGAGCCTGTTAGAGTCTAGTAAGGCATAGAACACCCTAGTTTAGCCTATTCCAGCCGGACCCAGCCCTGTATAGCCTAGTACAGTCATCTAACTACCCCCATACCCTATGCTATTCTCCCACTGGGCTGGACTTGGGTGTGCTGGAATGTCCTGGGCTGTGCTGGGCTCTGGTGGGCTGTAATGGGCTCTGGTGGGCTGTGCTGGGCTCTGTTAGGTTGTACGGGGCAATACTGCACTATAGCCTAGAAATTTTCATGTAAAACTATTGCCGGTGGACACAAACTCATGTAAAACTATTGCCCGTGGACACATTGGTTAATCTCAAGTGCAAAGGGGCTACAGGGCTGACAAGAGCCTAGTACAGCCTAATAGAGCCTGTTAGAGTCTAGTAAGGCATAGAACACCCTAGTTTAGTCTATTCCAGCCGGACCCAGCCCTTTATAGCCTACTACAGTCATCTACTGTAACTACCCCCATACCCTATGCTATTCTCCCACTGGGCTGAACTTGGGTGTGCTGGAATGTGCTGAGCTGTGCTGGGCTCTGGTGGGCTGTAATGGGCTCTGGTGGGCTGTGCTGGGCTCTGTTAGGTTGTACGGGGCAGTACTGCACTATAGCTTAGACATTTTCATGTAAAACTATTGCCGGTGGACACAAACTCATGTAAAACTATTGCCCGTGGACACATTGGTCTCAAGTGCAAAGGGGCTACAGGGCTGACAAGAGCCTAGTACAGCCTAATAGAGCCTGTTAGAGTCTAGTAAGGCATAGAACACCCTAGTTTAGCCTATTCCAGCCGGACCCAGCCCTGTATACCCTAGTACAGTCATCTAACTACCCACATACCCTATAGGCTATTCTCCCACTGGGCTGGACTTGGGTGTTGTGGAATGTGCTGGGCTGTGCTGGGCTCTGGTGGGCTGTAATGGGCTCTGGTGGGCTATGCTGGGCTCTGTTAGGTTGTACGGGGAAGTACTGCACTATAGCTTAGACATTTTCATGTAAAACTATTCCCGGTGGACACAAACTCATGTAAAACTATTGCCCGTGGACACATTGGTTAATCTCAAGTGCAAAGGGGCTACAGGGCTGACAAGAGCCTAGTACAGCCTAATAGAGCCTGTTAGAGTCTAGTAAGGCATAGAACACCCTAGTTTAGCCTATTCCAGCCGGACCCAGCCCTGTATAGCCTAGTACAGTCATCTAACTACCCCCATATCCTATGCTATTCTCCCACTGGGCTGGACTTGGGTATGCTGGAATGTCCTGGGCTGTGCTGGTCTCTGGTGGGCTATAATGGGCTCTGGTGGGCTGTGCTGGGCTCTGTTAGGTTGTACGGGGCAATACTGCACTATAGCCTAGAAATTTTCATGTAAAACTATTGCCGGGGGACACATTGGTTAATCTCAAGTGCAAAGGGGCTACAGGGCTGACAAGAGCCTAGTACAGCCTAATAGAGCCTGTTAGAGTCTAGTAAGGCATAGAAAACCCTAGTTTAGCCTATTCCAGCCGGACCCAGCCCTGTATAGCCTAGTACAGTCATCTAACTACCCCCATACCCTATGCTATTCTCCCACTGGGCTGAACTTGGGTGTGCTGCAATGTGCTGAACTGTGCTGGTCTCTGGTGGGCTGTAATGGGCTCTGGTGGGCTGTGCTGGGCTCTGTTAGGTTTTACGGGGCAGTAAAGCACTATAGCTTATACATTTTCATGTAAAACTATTGCCGGTGGACACAAACTCATGTAAAACTATTGCCCGTGGACACATTGGTTAATCTCAAGTGCAAAGGGGCTACAGGGCTGACAAGAGCCTAGTACAGCCTAATACAGCCTGTTAGAGTCTAGTAAGGCATAGAACACCCTAGTTTAGCCTATTCCAGCCGGACCCAGCCCTGTATACCCTAGTACAGTCATCTAACTACCCACATACCCTATAGGCTATTCTCCCACTGGGCTGGACTTGGGTGTTGTGGAATGTGCTGGGCTGTGCTGGGCTCTGGTGGGCTGTAATGGGCTCTGGTGGGCTGTGCTGGGCTCTGTTATGTTGTACAGGGCAGTACTGCACTATAGCTTAGACATTTTCATGTAAAACTATTGCCGGTGGACACAAACTCATGTAAAACTATTGCCCGTGGTCACATTGGTTAATCTCAAGTGCAAAGGGGCTACAGGGCTGACAAGAGCCTAGTACAGCCTAATAGAGCCTGTTAGAGTCTAGTAAGGCATAGAACACCCTAGTTTAGCCTATTCCAGCCGGACCCAGCCCTGTATACCCTAGTACAGTCATCTAACTACCCACATACCCTATAGGCTATTCTCCCACTGGGCTGGACTTGGGTGTTGTGGAATGTGCTGGGCTGTGCTGGGCTCTGGTGGAATGTAATGGGCTCTGGTGGGCTGTGCTGGGCTCTGTTAGGTTGTACGGGGCAATACTGTGCTATAGCCTAGACATTTTCATGTAAAACTATTGCCAGTGGACATAAACTCATGTAAAACTATTGCCCGTGGACACATTGGTTAATCTCAAGTGCAAAGGGGCTACAGGGTTGACAAGAGCCTAGTACAGCCTAATAGAGCCTGTTAGAGTCTAGTAAGGCATAGAACACCCTAGTTTAGCCTATTCCAGCCGGACCCAGCCCTGTATAGCCTAGTACAGTCATCTATCTACCCACATACCCTATAGGCTATTCTCCCACTGGGCTGGACTTGGGTGTGCTGGAATGTCCTGGGCTGTGCTGGGCCCTGGTGGGCTGTAATGGGCTCTGGTGGGCTGTGCTGGGCTCTGTTAGGTTGTACGGGGCAATACTGCACTATAGCCTAGAAATGTTCATGTAAAACTATTGCCGGTGGAAACAAACTCATGTAAAACTATTGCCCGTGGACACATTGGTTAATCTCAAGTGCAAAGGGGCCACAGGGCTGACAAGAGCGTAGTACAGCCTAATGGAGCCTGTTAGAGTCTAGTAAGGCATAGAACACCCTAGTTTAGCCTATTCCAGCCGGACCCAGCCCTGTATAGCCTAGTACAGTCATCTAACTACCCCCATACCCTATGCTATTCTCCCACTGGGCTGAACTTGGGTGTGCTGAAATGTGCTGGGCTGTGCTGGGCTCTGGTGGGCTGTAATGGGCTCTGGTGGGCTGTGCTGGGCTCTGTTAGGTTGTACAGGGCAGTACTGCACTATAGCTTAGACATTTTCATGTAAAACTATTGCCGGTGGACACAAACTCATGTAAAACTATTCCCGGTGGACACAAACTCATGTAAAACTATTGCCCGTGGACACATTGGTTAATCTCAAGTGCAAAGGGGCTACAGGGCTGACAAGAGCCTAGTACAGCCTAATAGAGCCTGTTAGAGTCTAGTAAGGCATAGAACACCCTAGTTTAGCCTATTCCAGCCGGACCCAGCCCTGTATAGCCTAGTACAGTCATCTAACTACCCCCATATCCTATGCTATTCTCCCACTGGGCTGGACTTGGGTATGCTGGAATGTCCTGGGCTGTGCTGGTCTCTGGTGGGCTATAATGGGCTCTGGTGGGCTGTGCTGGGCTCTGTTAGGTTGTACGGGGCAATACTGCACTATAGCCTAGAAATTTTCATGTAAAACTATTGCCGGGGGACACATTGGTTAATCTCAAGTGCAAAGGGGCTACAGGGCTGACAAGAGCCTAGTACAGCCTAATAGAGCCTGTTAGAGTCTAGTAAGGCATAGAAAACCCTAGTTTAGCCTATTCCAGCCGGACCCAGCCCTGTATAGCCTAGTACAGTCATCTAACTACCCCCATACCCTATGCTATTCTCCCACTGGGCTGAACTTGGGTGTGCTGCAATGTGCTGAACTGTGCTGGTCTCTGGTGGGCTGTAATGGGCTCTGGTGGGCTGTGCTGGGCTCTGTTAGGTTTTACGGGGCAGTAAAGCACTATAGCTTAGACATTTTCATGTAAAACTATTGCCGGTGGACACAAACTCATGTAAAACTATTGCCCGTGGACACATTGGTTAATCTCAAGTGCAAAGGGGCTACAGGGCTGACAAGAGCCTAGTACATCCTAATACAGCCTGTTAGAGTCTAGTAAGGCATAGAACACCCTAGTTTAGCCTATTCCAGCCGGACCCAGCCCTGTATACCCTAGTACAGTCATCTAACTACCCACATACCCTATAGGCTATTCTCCCACTGGGCTGGACTTGGGTGTTGTGGAATGTGCTGGGCTGTGCTGGGCTCTGGTGGGCTGTAATGGGCTCTGGTGGGCTGTGCTGGGCTCTGTTATGTTGTACAGGGCAGTACTGCACTATAGCTTAGACATTTTCATGTAAAACTATTGCCGGTGGACACAAACTCATGTAAAACTATTGCCCGTGGACACATTGGTTAATCTCAAGTGCAAAGGGGCTACAGGGCTGACAAGAGCCTAGTACAGCCTAATAGAGCCTGTTAGAGACTAGTAAGGCATAGAACACCCTAGTTTAGCCTATTCCAGCCGGACCCAGCCCTGTATAGCCTAGTACAGTCATCTATCTACCCACATACCCTATAGGCTATTCTCCCACTGGGCTGGACTTGGGTGTGCTGGAATGTCCTGGGCTGTGCTGGGCCCTGGTGGGCTGTAATGGGCTCTGGTGGGCTGTGCTGGGCTCTGTTAGGTTGTACGGGGCAATACTGCACTATAGCCTAGAAATGTTCATGTAAAACTATTGCCGGTGGAAACAAACTCATGTAAAACTATTGCCCGTGGACACATTGGTTAATCTCAAGTGCAAAGGGGCCACAGGGCTGACAAGAGCGTAGTACAGCCTAATGGAGCCTGTTAGAGTCTAGTAAGGCATAGAACACCCTAGTTTAGCCTATTCCAGCCGGACCCAGCCCTGTATAGCCTAGTACAGTCATCTAACTACCCCCATACCCTATGCTATTCTCCCACTGGGCTGAACTTGGGTGTGCTGAAATGTGCTGGGCTGTGCTGGGCTCTGGTGGGCTGTAATGGGCTCTGGTGGGCTGTGCTGGGCTCTGTTAGGTTGTACAGGGCAGTACTGCACTATAGCTTAGACATTTTCATGTAAAACTATTGCCGGTGGACACAAACTCATGTAAAACTATTGCCCGTGGACACATTGGTCAATCTCAAGTGCAAAGGGGCTACAGGCTGACAAGAGCCTAGTACAGCCTAATGGAGCCTATTAGAGTCTAGTAAGGCATAGAACACCCTAGTTTAGCCTATTCCAGCCGGACCCAGCCCTGTATAGCCTAGTACAGTCATCTAACTACCCACATACCCTATAGGCTATTCTCCCACTGGGCTGGACTTGGGTGTGCTGGAATGTCCTGGGCTGTGCTGGGCTCTGGTGGGCTGTAATGGGCTCTGGTGGGCTGTGCTGGGCTCTGTTAGGCTGTACGAGGCAGTAGTGCACTATAGCCTAGACATTTTCATGTAAAACTATTGCCGGTGGACACAAACTCATGTAAATCTATTGCCCGTGCACACATTGGTTAATCTCAAGTGCAAAGGGGCTACAGGGCTGACAAGAGCCTAGTACAGCCTAATAGAGCCTGTTAGAGTCTAGTAAGGCATAGAACACCCTAGTTTAGCCTATTCCATTCGGACCCAGCCCTGTATAGCCTAGTAGAGTCATCTAACTACCCCCATACCCTATGCTATTCTCCCACTGGGCTGGACTTGGGTGTGCTGGAATGTCCTGGGTTCTGCTGGGCTCTGGTGGGCTGTAATGGGCTCTGCTAGGTTGTACGGGGCAATACTGCACTATAGCCTAGAAATGTTCATGTAAAACTATTGCCGGTGGACACAAACTCATGTAAAACTATTGCCTGTGGACACATTGGTTAATCTTTAGTGCAAAGGGGCTACAGGGCTGACAAGAGGCTAGTACAGCCTAATAGAGCCTGTTAGAGTCTAGTAAGGCATAGAACACCCTAGTTTAGCCTATTCCAGCCGGACCCAGCCCTGTATAGCCTAGTACAGTCATCTAACTACCCACATACCCTATGCTATTCTCCCACTGGGCTGAACGTGGGTGTGCTGGAATGTGTTGGTGCTTTGCTGGAATCTGGTGGGCTTTAATGGGCTCTGGTGGGCTGTGCTGGGCTCTGTTCGGTTGTACGGGGCAGTACTGCACTATAGCTTAGACATTTTCATGTAAAACTATTGCCGGTGGACACAAACTCATGTAAAACTATTGCCCGTGGACACATTGGTTAATCTCAAGTGCAAAGGGGCTACAGGGCTGACAAGAGCCTAGTACAGCCTAATAGAGCCTGTTAGAGTCTAGTAAGGCATAGAACACCCTAGTTTAGCCTATTCCAGCCGGACCCAGCCCTGTTTACCCTAGTACAGTCATCTAACTACCCACATACCCTATAGGCTATTCTCCCACTGGGCTGGACTTGGGTGTTGTGGAATGTGCTGGGCTGTGCTGGGCTCTGGTGGAATTTAATGGGCTCTGGTGGGCTGTGCTGGGCTCTGTTAGGTTGTACGGGGCAGTACTGCACTATAGCCTAGAAATGTTTTTGCAAAACTATTGCCGGTGGACACAAACTCATGTAAAACTATTGCCCGTGGACACAGTGGTTAATCTCAAGTGCAAAGGGGCTACAGCGTTGACATGAGCCTAGGACAGCCTAATAGAGCCTATTAGACTCTAGTATGGCATAGAACATTCTATTCTAGCCTATTCCAGCTGGACCCAGCCCTTTATAGCCTAGTACAGTCGTATAACTACCCCCATAACCTAGGCTATTCTCCCACTGGGCTGGTCTTGGGTGTGCTGGAATGTGCTGGGCTGTGCTGGGCTCTGATGGACTATAATGGGCTCTGGTGGGCTGTCCTGGGCTCTGTTAGGCTGTACGAGGCAGTACTGCACTATAGCCTAGACATGTTCATGTAAAAATATTGGCCGTGGACACAAACTCATGTAAAACTATTGCCCGTGTACACAGTGGTTTATCTCAAATGCAAAGGGGCTACAGGGCTGACAAGAGCCTAGTACAGCCTAATAGAGCCTATTAGAGTCTGTAAGGCATAGAACACCCTAGTTTAGCCTATTCCAGCCGGACCCAGCCCTGTATAGCCTAGTACAGTCATCTAACTACCCACATACCCTATAGGCTATTCTCCCACTGGGCTGGACTTGGGTGTGCTGGAATGTGCTGGGCTATGCTGGGCTCTGGTGGGCTGTAATGGGCTCTGGTGGGCTGTGCTGGGCTCTGTTAGGTTGTACAGGGCAGTACTGCACTATAGCCTTGACATGTTCATGTAAAACTATTGGCCGTGGACACAAACTCATGTAAAACTATTGCCCGTGGACACAGTGGTTAATTCACACAGCCACCAGCTGGCGACAATTGAGTTAATTGATTGGAATGTTAGGTGATCAGCTTGCAAACACCTCTCTGAAGATGACAGCATTGGTCTGGCTATAAATATACCTGAACATAGCTGCCTGCAATATCCAAACTGTACTCAAAGATTACACACATTATGCATGAAAATTAATGTTGTTACAAAAATACACACATTATGCATGAAAATTAATGTTGTTAGGAAAATATTAATTATTATTATTCACTGATATTTTCTGAATATTAGATCATTGTTCATTATTGAACATAAAATAAAAATAATTATTGTCCTGCCTCAAACAATGTTTTGTAGCCATTTACAAAATATAGCAGAGACTGTATTAGGAATTGAATTATTCTATTAACAAATGGTTTATTCTTATTGGCACTTCTTAACACATTGACTGCCAATCGCGTAGATCTACGCGAACCTATTTAAAGCCGCAGCGTGCCAATCGCGTAGATCTACGCGAAGTGGTCTTTTTTGTGTCTTACATTAGATGAAGTCCTTCCCTACATTGTCAAGAAATTTCATCCATCTAGACCACAGAAAAGTTGTAAAATATCATGATCTGGTCAAGTAATCACATAAAACATGTTATTACAAAACACAAAAGTCAAATAAAGTCAGGGGGTCCGCCAATCTGCTCATATCAAACCAAATGTTTGATCCGTGCATCAACTGGCAGCCTGTGCGCAGCCGTGCTCATTGAGCAGGGAAGCACCTAGGGAAAACTTGAAACAGCCATGCACGTTCACATGCTTGCGCTTGTAACGTGCTCGTGCACGCACGGGAATGCACTTTCCCTCACCCCAAACACATGAGCCAACAGCCAAGTGATAAGAGGTCGCCTTGACATAGAAGTTAACACACATCAGCGGTGAGATCTAAGGTTAGACGTCGTGCTCGTATGTGCACGGGGATGAACTTTCCCTGACCCAAAACACACAAGCCAAGTGATCCGAGGTCGCAACGACCCGATGTCGCCTTCACACAGAAGTTTACAAACATCCGCGGTGAGATCTAAGGTTAGACGTCGTGCTTGTATGTGCACGCCCGTCCACACACACCACAGGCAAGACAGACTGTAAGCGTTCCACGCGCACGTTACCAGCTGTGATGTGATCGGCGCCATCATCATGTTTAGAAAACAAGGAAAGAAAAAAAAACTCACCATGGATCTTGATTTTGGAAGCCGTGCGCGCCACCTCGCGCGCCCCGAGTCCGTGGATATTCTTGTATTTCTTCATAAATGAAGAAAAGATATTGTGAATAGATCCGTGTTTGAGATGACGGTAGATATTGTGGATAGATCCGTGTTGCCGGTAGGCTCGCCACTAGCTTCGCGTGTCTGAGTGCGCGCGCGCCGAGCGCGCGGGTCTCGGGCGCGGGTCTCGGGCGCAGGCTCGATGCGCGCGCACAAAACCTATAAATCGGGGTCGCGCGAACCCCTCGGTCTTGCGATTTGAGAGTTTAGAGCCGGTCATAGTTACAGAGAGAGAGAGAGAGAAATATAGATAGATAGATAGATAGATTGAGTGATTTTGAGTGTTAGTTGTAGAGTGAGTTAGTTTGATAGGTGTTTGATAGGTGATAGGATACTGTAGATTGAGTGATAGATTATTTGAGTGAGTTAGTGAGAGAGAGAGAGAGTTGTATCGTGTGAGAGTTAGTGAGATTGAGACAGTGATTGATTGACGGTGAGTGTTCTGATTGTTTGTGAGTTTGTGTGAGTGTCTGAGTGATTTAATATTTGAGCGTGTGTTTGATTAGTAGTTATAGTAGTGTGTGTGATATATGTGAGTGAGTGATATATATTTAGCCTAGTGAGTTATATATATATATATTATAGGATAGAGAGGGCGTGGAGGTATACATAATAATTATAGGTGGAAGTTAGGCGAAGTTATAGGGCAGTAGATCGGCGATATAGAATAAAATCAGGTGGTAATAGAGAGGAGAGAGATATATATATAGGTGGAAATAGAGAGGAGTAGTATAGTTTATTGTGAGAGAGTAGACTATACGTATACAGTATGCCGAAGCGTTCAAGCAAGCGCAAACACATCAGCGGGTCAGCTGATCCATGCCAGCCGACGTTGGATCGCTTCCTCCGGGCCCCAGCACCACCGAAGGCTCCAGTGGTTGTTTGTCCTGTCGACAAACTCGAACCGGACCAGCCAGTTCCCGTGGACGGCAAGGACCAGCCCGGTCCGGTTGGCTTGGCAGGAACTCTGGCGGGCGGATGGGTCGCGGCTGTCGAACCGAGCGACAACCGGGACCCACCCGTTCGTCGGAGGCCAGTTCCCGTGGACGGCAAGGACCAGCCCGGTCCGGTTGGCTTGGCAGGAACTCTGGCGGGCGGATGGGTCGCGGCTGTCGAACCGAGCGACAACCGGGACCCACCCGTTCGTCGGAGTTCGAGGAAATCCAAGCCCGTACTTCCCCCGCCTGAGGACTGCAGTGACGCTCCTGAGACCGAGGACGAACTGGAGGGGGCGGCTTCCTCCAGTGATCCCTCCGGCGATGAGTGGCAGCCATCTCCGAGGCATTCGCCTTCTCTTTTTCCCCTTGGTAAGCACACATTCAATGTCTTTTATTTGTTACGTAGTTGAGCAGATCTACAAGCTTTTGAGCTTGTTGTAGATCTGCTATTTTATTCTGCCTTTTTGAAGGGGGCAAATGGCAAGTGTGCTGAACTCATATGTTGTCATAGTAAGCACACATTCAATGTTTTATCGTCTTATTTGTTACGTAGTTGATTCAATGGAGAAAACTAGCGATTGTGTGTGTGTTGAGACGTAGCCAGTGTTGCCAGATCTGCTTATTGTCTGCTTGTTGAGCTTGTATATCTGATATAAGCCACACTGGGCTTGTTTCTCTGTAAAGCTGCCTGTAAATTATGGTGATTGGTTGTGAGCTTGTAGATTGGCTATTTTCAGATAGGTTTGAAGTGCTCATGTGGCCTTTAGTTGTCTAGTCGCTACTTTTGGGCTCGTTTTCATAGACCTGGTTGCTTATTCCTTTCCCACAATCTGGCAACACAAAAAAGACGCACGAGTAGGTTCCAAACCTGTGGTTCGCGACCACAACAGAGCTCACAACAACGCGTCGCGTCTACTCGTGTGATCTGCTTGTAGATCAGATGACGACACTGTTTAGGTTATATAATATCATGGTGATTGTGATCTTGTAGATTGGATATTTTCAGATAGGTTTGAAGTGCTCATGTGGCTTTTAGTTGGTTAGTCGCTACTTTTGGGCTCGTTTTCATAGACCTGGTTGCTTATTCCTCTCCCACAATCTGGCAACACCAAAAAATACGTGCATGAATAGCGACCACAACGGAGTCTACTTGTAAAAAATAGCAGATCTACAAGCTTGTAGATCTGCTATTTTTTTTATAGCACCACAATATATCAATATAACCTAACCTAAACATTGTCTTCATCTGATCTACAAGCAGATCACACAAGTAGACTCCGTTGTGGTCGCTATTCATGCACGTATTTTTTGGTGTTGCCAGATTGTGGGAGAGGAATAAGCAACCAGGTCTATGAAAACGAGCCCAAAAGTAGCGACTAAACAACTATAAGCCACATGAGCACTTCAAACCTATCTGAAAATTATATAACCTAAACTCAAGCTTGTAGATCTGCTATTTTATTCTGCCTTTTGAAGGGGGCAATGGCAGGTGTGCTGAACCCCCCCCCCTCCCTATGCACATGTTGTCATAATACAAATTACATCAAAAGCCTCAGTCCAGGTTAGGACACAACACAAACGCTTTGATAATTTTTGTTGATGTTTTCCTGACCTAGAACTGAACCCCTAATCTTTCATATTGCCATCTTGCCACTTTCAAAAAGCAGGTCATGATTAGGTAATGTCAACATAGCTTTTGAAAAATTCACCAGTAACATGTATTATTTGATCCATTTCAGAGTGTGAGGATTCTGATGAAGAGCTGGAGGGAGCAGTTGGTGGACGTGGACATGTTGGTGGGAGTCCAGGTAAGATGTCACAATTATCACAGGAATAAAAAAAAGCTAAAACCTTACACAGCAACGGTAAATATTCTCTCATATTTATGTATATATATATGCATGCATGTGATCTATGATGATGCTAAATGTTTAAATTGATCTCATGTACATAATATTGATCAAGTAATTTATTTATTCTATTTCTATCGGGTGCATTTCTCCTTTCCGACATGTCGCCTTTCCGACGTTGACGAACCCTATACCTAACCCTAACCCTAACCATAACCGCACGCGGAAGCCACTAGTCGGAGTGGTGAGATGTCGGAATGGAAGGAGCACCCCATTTCTATCAGGGCCAGACACGGTTGGGGATGAGGGAGACATGGGTGGGCCCGGACCGTCATCCGGACCGTCACCTGGACCGCCACCTGGACCGTCATCTCGTAGAGGTAAGAAAGAACCTGTGTCTATGTGTGTGTGTGTGTGTGTGTGTGTGTGTGCGCGCGCATACTTTATTACTATACTTGTGAGGGCCAAACGTCTCCTCAATTAGAGTAGAATTTGAGAAATAGAGATGAGGACCATTTTCGTGGACCTCACAAGAAAAATGGTTGTACATAATTGGTTCAAAAATGATTTAGAGGTGTTAGTCTTACAATTAGGAAAAGATTCAAGTTGAGGTTAGGATTAGGCATTTAGAGGTTAGGTTTAGGGTTTGGGGGTAGACTAATGCCTGATTTATACTTGTTATAGTGTGTGTGTGTGTGTTCTCTCATTCATTCTAAGTGTAATAAAGTCATGCACCACCGCCACAACGTAAACCACACAAATACAAAAATATATTTTATGGTAATTATCTATTTCTATAATTCACAGGTGGCAGGCCTCGTAAGGCTGCAGCTCCTCCTCGGGTGTGGTCTGACACTGGCGACTGGCAGCCTCGCGACATCCCCTTCTCCCCTGCTGGGACTCCGGGGCCTCGCAATGGGGCTGCTGATCTCCAGTCAGATGAACCGGTTGACTTCCTGGAGCTACTGCTGACCGATGAGCTGCTCCAGGAAATCTGCGACGAGACCAACCGGTATGCGAGTCAGAGGGCTCCCAGTGGTCTGCGTTACTCCAGAGAAAATGCCTGGAATCCACGTCAACCGCTGAAAGTGACAGAGCTGAAGAACTTTCTTGGCCTCTTCTTCCTCACTGGGATCATTCACAAGCCTGATGTTCCCATGTATTGGACCACTACTGAGCCCCTGGCAACTCCATATTTCAGCAAGGTCATGGCACGGAACCGGTACCAGCTGATCTGGAGCTACCTCCACTTCATGGACAACAACACCCCCCAGCCCATTGAGCCTAACGAGAGAGACCCGCTGAGGAAGATCCGCCCAGTGTTGACCTACTTGACGCTGAAGTTCCAGGAGATGTTCCTGCCAAGCCAGCACATCAGCATTGACGAGGGCATGCTGTCCTGGCGTGGGCGCCTGTCCTTCAAGGTCTACAACCCAATGAAGCCGATAAAGTATGGAATAAAATCCTACATATTGTGCGACTCTCAGACGGGGTACCTCTACCACATGAAGCCGTGCTGTGCTGGAAGCAACAAGTCTACCCTGCGTGAGACAGTGACATTCTTGCTGTGTGACCTTGTAGATCACGGGTACCGTCTCTACATGGACAATCTGTACAATTCGGTGGACTCGTGCCTTGAACTTCTGGGGAAAGGGACCCACGTGTGCGGTACTCTCCGATGCAACAGAGGGCAGCCACCAGCCATCAAGGCCGTGACCAAGGCTAAGCTGGGCCTCGGGTCAACCATCAGCAGTCACCACAACGGCGTGATGGTGACGGCATGGCGAGCCAAGGAGAGCAAAATCGTCACTATGATCACCACGTGCCACCAGGATGAGATGGTGACCGTGAACCAGAGGCAGAGACGCCACAGTGACAGAGTGGCTGTTCAAAAGCCAGTGTGCGTGGTCCAGTACAACACCTACATGGGGGGGGTCGACAAGCTGGACCAAAACCTGGCCTATTACCACTTCACCAGGAAGACGACAAAGTGGACGAAGAAGTTCGTAGCCTACCTGTTCCAAATATCGCTGTTCAACTCCTTCGTCCTCTACAAGGCCAGGCATCCTGATGGCAAATACAAATGCCTTGTCACTTACTCCACGGCTGCTGCCACGTCCTGGACCACCCTGGGACGCCGTCGCGGTTTGGCCCCTCCTCAGGAGGGTAGGATTGAAGCCCCGCCTCCTGAGGAAGGGGCTGAGGAAGAGGGTGAAGACCTTCCTCAGGGGGATGGGAATGGGCCCCCTTCCCCTGAGCAAGGGGGTGAGGAAGAGGCCATTCCTCTGGAGGATGGGAATGGGCCCCCTCCTCCTGAGGATCACCCTGTTCCTCAGGAAGACGATGCCCCACCCGCTTACCACCCCCACCCAAGGGCACCCTGGGAGGACCCGGAGAACAGGCTGGATGGAGACATTGGAGCCCATGTTCTCGTACCGTTCCCACCCACTCCGGGAAAAAAGTATAATTCAAGGCGGTGCAGGGTCTGTTCCAGATCAAAATCGACACCAGAGGGAAAAGAACGGCGCGAGTCACGATATGAATGCCATGCCTGTCGTGTTCCCTTGTGCGTGGGTTACTGTCACGCAAGGTACCACTCAGTAGACGATTATTAGAGACACACACACACACACACACACACACACACACACACACACACACATTTTTTTTTTTGCACTAATTGCACACTTATTGATTTGAATGATTATTATTATGTAGTTATATTTAGTTTGAAATGACTTGCACTTTGTCCTTTGTAGTGAAACGGCTGCTACTGCCTCTACAACTTTTCGATTTTGGATTTATTTATTTTTGCACTAATTGCACCATTTATTGATGTTGAACTTTGAATGATTTATTATTTACCTGCAAACCTCACTCACCATGCACTGATCTATAAGCTCAGTAAAAGCTTGTAGATCTGCTATTTGTTGCTATGAATACAGGTGTAGCTTGAGATTTTGACTGTGGGGCAAACGGCTGCTACTGCCACTACAACTTTTGGATTTATAGGCAGAGATGTTATTTGTATTTATTTATTTTTGCACTAATTGCACCATTTATTGATGTTGAACTTTGAATGATTTATTATTTACCTGCAAACCTCACTCACCATGCACTGATCTCTACTGCCACTACAACTTTTGGATTTATAGGCAGAGATGTTATTTGTATTTATTTATTTTGCACTAATTGCACCATTTATTGATGTTGAACTTTGAATGATTTATTATTTACCTGCAAACCTCACTCACCATGCACTGATCTATAAGCTCAGTAAAAGCTTGTAGATCTGCTATTTGTTGCTATGAATACAGGTGTAGCTTGATATTTTGACTTTGGGGCAAAAAGTTTGGGCAAAAAGTTGACCAATGTATTGATGTTGCACTTTGAACTTTGAATTATTATTATTTATTATTATTTGATGTATATAACTGGAGTTGAAAAATTGTTTGAATAGTAAAAACTTGTTCTACCTGCCACTTTTCTATTTTAGATTTATAGGCAAAGATTTTATTTGTATTTATTTATTTTGCACTAATTGCACCATTTATTGATGTTGAACTTTGAATGATTATTATTTATTTTATTATATAGTAAAAAAAAAAAAAAAAAAATCGACTGAAAATAGTCACTTCAGTGTTCATGTTCATTCACTTTGGAGTGAAACAGAGCGATAAATGTACAATCTAAAGCATATTTCTTTTATAAACAAATATTGTTTACATGACTGATGTCAATGAAGGCGCAAAATAAATGTCAAAGACTTTTGAAATCATTTTATGCATCTAAAGTGTGTCCTTTTACTAAAACGCTAATAACTCTGAATCTAGAGAAAAAGGTCTGTTTTTGGTGAAACCAAGGTGTATTCAACTACCTCTAGCTAAAGAACGGAACATGCTATCAACTCACTTTTTTTTTTTTTTCAGATGAAAGAAGAGATTCTAAGCTTCGTTTTGAGATATTCCATTTGTTTATAGTCATAACACAAAAAAATCTGTGAGTCCTCAAATATGAGCCAGAATGGTCAAAATTCCTGGCACTGGCTGATCCTGTTATAGAAAAACCTCTGGCAGTCAATGTGTTAAACAAATAGCTTCTCTCATACAAAATGTCTTGAAGGCTGCAATACCAATAATGAAAGTAGCTATTTTACATGATAGTAATAGTAATAAAGGATAAAGAAATACAATGTGTTTCATTTTCTACCTCACTCAAATCAAAGTATTCACATAATTATGTCTTCCTCTGCTAGCCCCCTGTATCTCTTTTTCATTAGTGGCAGAATGCCACATCATATTTGTGCACAACGTGACCTCTGACTTTTAGATAAATTATATGAAACATATATATATATATATATATATATATATATATATATATATATATATATATATATATATATATATATATATATATATATATATATATAATATATATATATAACCACTGTGTCCACAGGCAATAGTTTTACATGAGTTTGTGTCCACCGCCAATAATTTTACATGAACATTTGTAGGCTATAGTGCAGTACTGCCCCGTACAGCCTAACAGAGCCCAGCACAGCCCACCAGAGCCCAATACAGCCCACCAGAGCCCAGCAGTTCATTACATTCCAGCACACCCAAGTCCAGCCCAGTGGGAGAATAGCCTATAGGGCAGTGTTTCCTAACCTTTTTGGTGCCAAGGTACACCTGGCATAGCCAAAAGATCCCAGGGCACACCTAGATATACGGTGTGTGTATTTTATATATATATATATATATATATATATATATATGTATGTATGTATGTATGTATGTATGTATGTATGTATGTATGTATGTATGTATGTGTGTGTGTGTGTGTGTGTGTGTGTGTGTGTGTGTGTGTGTGTGTGTGTGTGTGTGTGTGTGTGTGTGTGTGTGTGTGTGTGTGTGTGAGAGAGAGAGAGAGATCATAAGGCAGGTATAAATAAACCTTGACCATTACAAAATGTCTTTGGCCTACAATTATATAAACTTGGGTCAGTGCAATGAATGGAGGAGTCTGATTTCACCTTCCCAGAGTAAAACTTCTTTGGAACTAAACCCAATATACTTATAATTATAAAATTACAAAATATAAACTCATATCTGATAATAATATCAAATTATCTGATCCTGATAGCATTATTGCGAACGCATGCGCAGTTGCCCACTACAGACGAAAACCTAAAAAACGTAACCTCAGTAAAACTAATAATATGGCTAACCCTAAACTTATTTCTAACCTTATCCTCAGTAAAAACAAATACAGTGTCAGGAATACAAGAACCGCTGGTCCGCTGCGGCAGCAACGCGGCTTGCGAGAGATTTTCTCTGTGGATTAATTAAACGCCACAAACAACACGGTTGTTGTCGACACAAACACACTGGAGCGACTTAGAAGCACTTTATAAGAAAACTAACACTTATGTTGATTTAAAGTTAGGCCTACATGTGTTTGAATGTTGACATGCGTTCATGGCAGATTATAATATGGGCATTTGACAGCCTCTTTGTTCCTGGTACAGTGGACTTGCCCTGACACTTTTAACAAGTTTAATGTAATCATCATGGTACAGTCTGGCTGTGGCTTTCTTTTTACATTAGGGTATGGGGGTAGTAAACTGACTGTACTAGGTTATACAGGGCTGGGTCTGGCTGGAATAGGCTAAACTAGGGTGTTCTAGGCCTTACTAGACTCTAATAGGCTCTATTAGGCTGTACTAGGCTCTTTTCAGCCCTGTAGCCCCTTTGCACTTGAGATTAACCACTGTGTCCACGGGCAATAGTTTTACATGAGTTTGTGTCCACGGCCAATAGTTTTACATGAACATTTCTACGCTATAGTGCAGCACTGCCCCGTACAGCCTAACAGAGCCCAGCACAGCCCACCAGGGCCCAATACAGCCCACCAGAGCACAGCATTCCCCAGCACACCCAAGTCCAGCCCAGTCTAGCCTTCCCAACTGGGAATAGAAAAGGAGAGGGGGTAGTTGGATGGCTGTACTAGGCTATACAAGGCTGGATCTGGCTGGAATAGGCTAGACAAGGGTGCACCAGGCTGCAATAGGCTCCACCAGGCTCCACCAGAATCCAGGGTCTATTACTGCGCTCTTACACTATTACACATATTACACTATTACACTATTATACTATTACACTTAATGCAATATCACAATATTACACTATTACACATATTTCACTGTTACACTTTTACACCTATCACACTTATTGTGCTATTATACTATTACACTTATTACACAATTACACTGTCACAACTATTACACTATTACACCTATTGCGCTATTAAACTATTACACCTCTTACAATATTACACTTATTACACTATTACACTTATGGTAAACCAGCCATGGACCCCCTAGAAGCCCCGGTGGTCCCCAAACCACACTTTCGGAGCCAGCCATGGACCCCCTTGGAAACCCCTCAGGGACCCCCAGAGGTCCCCGAACCACATTTTGGGAACCAGCCATGGCTACTCTATGTTGTTGCGAACTAGTCATGGATCCCCTGGAAACCCTGGGGGTCCCAAACCACACTTTGGGAACCAGCCATGGACCCCCTTGGAAACCCCTCAGGGACCCCCAGAGGTCCCTGAACCACACTTTGGGAACCAACCATGGCAGTACAAGGCTGTTTGAAGCTCAACCAGGCTGTAGTAGGCGAGACCATGGCTCTCTGCTGCCCCCCATTGAGAAAATGTAGTCGTTACAGAGACTAGGCTTCGTGGACACTAAGAGTGTCCACGCTCCATAGCCAATATGGGAAATGGACCGTGCCGAGTCCACCGGCAGTATGTTGTCCACGGGCCATAGGATTTTCTATTGGGACTCCCTGAAATGGACACCACTTTTATTATTATTATTATTATTATTATTATTATTATTATTATTATTATTATTATTATTATTTTATTTTATTTCCCTCCCCTCCCTTTGTTTTTGTCTCGCTTTATTTTATTTTTGTTTTGTTTTGTTAAGTGTAGGTGGATGTGCCAAGCTCCTGTACTGTGCCTTGGTGGGGGTGGGGGTGGGGTTGTAGATTGAGGACAGCACTGTCGTTTGCTGTCCACATGACAAAGTTAAAAAAATGAAAAATAAAGTCTTTAACAAAAAAAAAAATGTATCGGACAGGAGCTTCTCGGTGGCCGTTGGTCCCTATACCTCTAAATCCACTAGACTGTCATGTGGTGTTCCACAGGGTTCCGTGCTAGGTCCAATCCTGTTTGCCCTTTATTTGCTTCCCCTAGGACCCATCATAAGCAGCTTCAAGGGTATATCCTACCATTGTTATGACGACATTCAATTATATTTCTTTTAAATCGGATAAAATGGATATGATCAGTTAACTGCACAAATGTCTATCTGCCATATCTGCCAAGAACTGGATGGCCAGCAACTTTCTACAATTAAATGCAGAAAAAACTCAAGTTTTAATTGTTGCTCCAGATAGGGTTGCTGCAGTTGTCTCCCACCGTCTTGGGTCATTAAAAACAAATGTATGCTCTAACCCCAGAAACCTTGGCATTATTTTAGATCAGGCTATGCTTTTAGATAAGCATGTTATTTCTGTGTCCCATGCCTGTTTTTATCACCTTCGTAATATCACCAAACTAAGATCAGTTAGAAATGATCATCCATGCATTTGTGTCCTCACGTCTAGATTATTGTAATTCCCTTTTTACCTGTCCCTCTAAATCTTCATTAGACCGCCTGCAACTGGTCCAGAATGCTGCTGCCAGGTTACTAACCAGGTCCAGGAGATCCTGTCACATAACACCCATCCTGGCCTCTTTGCACTGGCTCCCAGTTAATTACAGAATACATAAGATTAAATCGAGAGTTGACAGCTCCCTGCACAAGGCCATGAATGGATATCCACAACTTTGGAGCTTTGTGCTGGACAAGCTACAGTGGAGTGTGGGTTCTCCGTATACAAGGAAGTAGAGATGTGCAATATGGAGGAGGACACTGTAGTATCGCAGAGACTAATCTGTGACTAAGTGAGGGTGTGGAGTAGTGATGGTGCCACTAACCAAAGAGCTGCTAAATGAGTGTGCAACTGCATGCAACCGGTACAGGATCCATGTGGATGAAGAGAGGAAGAAAAAGGGAATGGCAAAACAGATGAGCAAGAGAAAAAGGGATGAAGATGAGCTGTAAGAGCTACGCAAGAAAAGAAGCACCATTGCAAGTTTATGTGAAACTGTCTAGAGAGTAATTATTTGTTAAAGGAGAATTTTGGACTAAGTTTTTTCTTACCTTTTCTATGATGTTATGATATCTTAGGATGAATGGTACAGTAGAACAATTTCATAACTCCATCCCGGGTCCGCCACAGCTTAAAACGTGCGCGGATAGGCCTTGCGCTAGATTGCATATTTTAATAGCTTTTTTTCCCTTTTTTTTTTTCTCGCTAGACGAGATTGAAATCTCGAGATTTCAATCTCGTCTAGCGAGACTTCTGTTTTTTTGGTTTTTTTGACAGTGTTCTGTCACTATGAACGTCAGATCTAAAAAAAAAAAAAAAAAAAAAAAAGCTATTAAAATATGTGATCTAACGCAAGGCCTATCCGCGCACGTTTTAAGCTGTGGCGAACCCAGGATGGAGTTATGAAAATTTTCTACTGTACCATTCATCCTAAGATATCATAACATCATAGAAAAGGTAAGAAAAACTTAGTCCAAAATTCTCATTTAAGAGTCTTCAGCTGTAATGTTGTAACCTTCAAGAAATAGTTTTCTTATTTCATTTCATGTTTAAAAAACAAAGGCCTCCATTTTGAATGTATGCAGTATATGATGAGTTGATAAGACGAGTGTCAGCAGAGCTCATGGGATTGATTCCATGCTGAATGTGTCAGATCTTTTAGTTTATAACCTAACCTATGTTTTGGTGAAGTTGCATGGTGATATACAACATATCTCTGCTGTCCGGCAGGAACCAGCTAACTCCAAAATGTTCATTTTTCAGGAAATGAAAAAAAGTGGAGTCAGGAGGTTTTGTTCATCAGTGATAAGAACAGCTGAATGGACCTCAAAGCTCACAGTGATGAGGAAGGTCAAAAGGGGGTGGAGCCTGGAGTCAGCAAAACCAGCTAACTCCGGTGGAGTTAGCCGGTTTAGCAGAAAGTTTGAGGATCCAATGGATAGCTGGTTTTGTCAGAAGTGCTTTAATGATTTGCATTGGTTCAATATTTTCTTTTTACCAACACACAGACGTAAAGTGTGTTCAATGGCCCTGATTTATGGAAAAAAATGCAAAAGCGTCAAAATAGAGTTAGCAGTTTAGAATATTTTGCGGTCCCGTTTTCATTTTTCACAAGATCGGTGGTTGTTGCAATGACCTGCACTACAATACTTCACCATATGTTGCGCTATGACAAAATAAACCCATTAAATGTAACAATGTGTATGTTCCGTAATGCAATTCCAATGGTGAAAGCTGTGTTGTTTCACCCGATGAAATAATGGCGCATTCGGCCCACACCCAAAATACCCGTATGTGTAAAACAAAACAAAAACTAATTTATGTTAGAAAGCATTAAATTAGGACTCAATCAACTATTGTTTGTTTGTTTTCTATCGAAGGCATTGTTTTGACATTTCTTTGGGTCTTAAATTATATTTGTTGAGTTCTAAAAGGGTCTTAAAAAGTCTTATATTTTACTTTTAAAATGGTGCAAGAACCCTGGATGACGAAGGGTCTTCAGTTTTTCAGGCCAAGGACCCCTTAGCTAAGAGAGATGAAGTACTGTAGGTATCCCCACTACATATTGTATCAAATTATGTTGCAGATTAAACTTTTTCATAGATTTCATAGATAATGTTTTAGACTTGTGTAGCTTTGTGTTGGATTCATGTTAATGTGTCTTGTGTTTAAGTTAACCACTTAAACCCTCAATACTTAGAACACTTGGTCTGCTCTTTTTTCCCCCTACACCAAACCCCTTTGCTGGAGCTTGTAGATCTGCTATTTCCGACCAAAGTACTCCTCAAAATAGGGATGCTAAGTTCAAATGGTTAATGTAAAAAAAGACAAAAGATCCTATCACACAAAGCTTTGACGGCTCCCTGTAGTAGCTCTGAGGACCCCCTAGGGGTCCCGGACCCCTGTTGAAGATCCCTGGACTAAGGGGTATGTATTGAATATATTCCAGTATTCATTCATGGTATATTGTGGATTAAGGACCATATTTAAGTTCCTTGTTGTTGCTTTAATACAACCACAGTCAGCAAGGTACACAGTCGCCACGATGGGTCAAGGGTCAAGGTGTGGTTCCACATTTGAGCGTAGTCGTGTGGCATATCTATGAACACATACAAGAAACAAGAACATACTCATAGCTTAAACCAGCCACACCTAATCATTATTGCGACTACCAAAGTAGTGCATTGATCACTTAACTTTGATTGATGCCGAAAGCCTTTGTTGTATTCTCTTCACCAGATAATGAAGATGCCTGAAGAGTAGGGTTGCCACCTGTCCCGTAAAATACGGAATCGTCCCCTAATTGGAAACTAAAAGACGTGTTCCGTATTGAACTGATACGGGACGCACTTTGTCCCATATTTGCAGGTCAGGGAATCAATATGAATGACAGGGCGATTTATGTGCCGTCCTGTCTCACAGTGCCGTCCTGTCTCTTCGCTGTGTGAGTGAGAGCTCAGAGCGTGTCAGTCAGTGTTGCCAAGTATAGTGAGAGAAATGAGCCAGCCGACCTACAAAAACAAGCCAAAAAACAAGCAAAATTTTGGCCAAAAGTTGCGGGAAATAAACAGACTTGCCAACGCTGGCTATGATGCCATTGTCTGGGAGTGCACTCAGCAGCTCTGAGTGCACTCCCAGACAATGGCCTGTCATGGTTACCTAGTTACCTATGCTCAGTCAGTCACTGCACCATGGGCACCGCGCTGTTTCAAAATGTCTACACCGTGTCCTCAAAAGAGAAAACGCCTCCAAAAGTACAGACGAGAGTCAGTGGAGATGTTTACAAAGCAAACTGTAAAGTATGTCGGTGTATGTTTTCTGCAGCGCATGGTGGACTGGCTGACATCAGACAGCATGCCTCAGGAGAACAACATTCCAAAAATATAAGGACCCAAGCACAAGTGTCACAGTTCTTCATGACTAAAACATCTCCTGAAATCGATTCGGTATGGGATATTACATCTTATTTATCTGGTTGTGTTTTTTAACAAGATGTCAGTATTTCTATTTACCTGCCCTGGCAGCCTACATATTGGCTGCTGATGTAGGGCATAGTTTTTAAAGTCTAATAAACATTTATTGTCTCCGCCAGGCCGAAGGCATGGCGAGAGAGTATGTTTTACCCCTTGTCCGTCCGTCCGTGTGTGTGTCCGTGTGTGTGTCCGTGTGTCCGTCTGTCACCAGCTAATCTCCGGCACCGTTGGCCCGGTCGCTCCGAAACTGTGCACACACACTCCCTGGATGCCAATTCAGAACCCCAAATCTTTCACATGGGCCTGTTATAGCGCCACCAGGAGGCCGATTTGGGCAAAACCAATTTTTTTATATTACTCCTACAAATGTTATCCAAACGTCATGCAAATCGGTACACAGTATCACTATAGTCATGTGATCAACACGGATCTGTCCGATTTCCCATATTCCATAAGGTTGGCTTCCAAAGTTTGCAGGATTGGTCCGTTTTGAACAAAAAGCCTCAAAGTATACACACAGCTTGGGATTTCCGTGAAATTTCACACGCACATTCCCACTAGGCCGAGGAAGAAATGCCACCCTTCTCACATTGGCCTGTTATAGCGCCACCAGCAGGTCTAATTTAGCAAAACACATTTTTGGAACAAAATGCCTCAAATCATGAATGCAGTGTCAATGCAAGAATAAATGGCACGGTTGGCACCCTTTTCACATTGGCCTATTATAGCGCCACCAGGAAGCCAGAATAACGTACCTGACCTGGCGGAGACCTGTGCTCCGAGGAGCACTTTTTCTAGTTTAATATATATTAATCAATATAATTAAATAGTGTGCCCATTTAAAGAATAACTCTTATGTTGTTATGCTCATCTGGAAAACGGGATTCTTCATAATGGATTAACAGTTAATAAATACATAAATAATATAATTCATATATAATAATTCAATATAATTAATATACATTTCATAGATTTTTTTATTTAGATTTCATAGATTTCTATGCATTTCAGGAGTTTGGGGGGCTGGCTCCCCCAAAATAATTACATAACATAACCCTAACCTAACCCTAACCCTAACAACCCTAGCCCTAAAACCGAAATAAAGTAACAGAAAAAACTTCAAAATCCGCCCAAAACCCAACATTTTCGGTTTTGCCCGCCGCATGCACGCGCACACGTATTTCCATTTCTGAAAGGTGGCAACCCTACTGAAGAGGCCACCAGCATGGAAGTCCATAGGTCCAAAAATTAAAAAATAAATACCACACCAGCTCCTCTTGTAATGTTTTGTGTGGGAAAGCCATAGATTGTCCTTGCTTTATTGCAAGAACAATCTATGCCCCCCCCCCCCGGGCACTAAAACGCCTCTTTTAAGCCACCCGCTCATTGAACACAATTCCTAAGTAAATTGTTTTTGAACAGCTAAATCATGTGTGCCTCAGCCCACACACACTCCCTGGATGCCACATCAGAACCTCTGCCCCAAATTCTTCACATGGGCCTTTTATAGCGCCACCAGGAGGCCGATTTGTGCAAAACATATTTTTTGACAGTACTCCTACAGATTTTGTCCAAAACTCCCGCAAATCGGTACACAGTATTTCTATAGTCATTAAACGAAACGGGTCTTTCAGATTTGTCATATTCCATCCTGATTGGCTAAAAATGGCTTCCAAAGTTTGCAGGAGTGCACCGTTTTGAACAAAATGCCTCAAATCATGAGCACAGCATGCAATTTCCTTGAAATTTTGCACGCATATTTCCACTATGCCGAGGAAGAAATGCTACTTGAAAAATTTCAAATCAGCCCCATGGTGGCGCTATAACAGGCCGATTCATGTTTTTACCTATAACTGCACCGATCTGAGTAAAACTTTGTAAGCGCACTCCCTAGAGGTCAAGGAAAAACCTTTGCCCTGCATTTTTCACATCTTCCTTTTATAGCGCCACCAAGAGGCCGACTTATGTAAAACAAATTTTTTCATATTACTTCTTCCGATTTTATCCAAATTTCACGCAAATCAGTACACATGATCTCTATAGTCATGTGATTAAGACGGATGTGTTAGATTTTTCATATTCCATCATGATTGGCTACGATTGACATCTAAATCATGAACGCAGCGTCCGATTACGGTCAAACTTTGCACGCACATTCACACTATGTTGAGGAGCAAATGTCACCCAAAACACATTGGCCTATTATAGCGCCACCAGGAGGCCACAATAACCTACCTGACCTGGCGGAGACCTGTGCTCCGAGGAGCACTTTTTCTAGTTTCCTGTATGTCAACACCAACCTGTTGTACTGTTAGAGAGGATCCATGTACACTGTTACTCTCACGCTCAGTATGTTTTACCCCCTCTCCGTCCATGTGTGTGTGTGTGTGTGTGTGTGTGTGTGTGTGTGTGTGTGTGTGTGTGTGTGTCCGTCGCCCCCTCCGTCTGTGGACAGCTAATCTCTGGCACCATTGACTTGATCGCAGTGAAACTGTGCACACACACTCCCTGGATGCCAGAGCAGAACCTCTGCCCCAATTTTTTTCACATGGGCCTTTTATAGCGCCACCAGGAGGCAGATTTGTGCAAAACAATTTTTTTGACAGTCCTCCCAAAAAATCTGTAGATCAGAGGCTTTGAATTATTTCCTACAAAATCGGGATCAGACAGCCAACCCTCCTAACAAATGTATTGCCGATTTAGCAACCTTTGTAATGGAGTACAATTACTTCTGTTTTGATGGCGATTTTTATTTGCAGACCTCTGGGGTCAGTATGGGGACAATTTGTGCGCCTAATTATGCTAACCTATTTATGGGTTATTTCGAGAACAACTTTGTTTTTAACCTTGAGAAGAATATGTACCTCCCACAAATTCTAAAATACTATAGATACATTGATGACATGTTCTGTATTTTCCAGGGCACCATAGATGAGTTGCACAGCTTTATAGAGTTACTAAACAGCTTTAAGAGACATTTGGTTTTTACTTGCGAATTTAGCCTGGAGAAGGTAATTTTTTTATCAACCACCTTATATAGAAAGGACACAGACAGGAACACATTATTGTTGGCCAAGAGCGCACACCCCACTACCCTCAAAAAAGGTCTGCCAAAAAGCCAATTTTACAGACTCCGAAGAATATGTCACACAACAGATGACTACATCAATAAATCCAGTGAGATGAAACTACGATTTGTTCAAAGGGGCTACCTGACAGAATGGGTTGAGCAGGGGTTTAATTCAGCTTTAGAGAAACCCCGATCTGATTTACTACAAAAGAGTAAGAAACAGGACAAGAACTTCTCAGTTACTTGTATCACTACTTATTCCCCACATTCCCATCACATCCGGTCAGTCTTTAAGAAACATTGCCATTTGCTACAGTCTGATCCGGAAGTATCACATACTTTCCAATTCCCCCCACTCTTTGTTAATAAACGCGGGAGAAACGTAAGAGATTCTCTCATAAAAGCAAACTTTTCAAGTAACAGACCAGCGCAGCCCACACTAACCTTACTCAGCCCTATTATTAATGGCAATTATCCCTGTGGCCAATGCGCACAATGTAACAATACCAACAAGGCAAAGGTTTTCTGTCACCCGTTAACTGGCAAAAAAATCCCTATAAAAAGTGTGATTACTTGTGCTTCCACCCATGTAATCTATATGTTACGCTGCCCCTGTGGCCTGGCCTATATTGGAAACAGGAAACTTAAAACTCGAATCAGCGAACACAAAAGCTCTATTCGCAGGAATGATAAGGACTACCCTGTAGCCGTTCATTTTAACGACATGAAACACGACATAGCATCCCTGCGCTTTGTTGGTATGGAGCAGTTTTTTTTTGCCACCTAGAGGTGGCAACCATGACCTCCTTCTGAAGAGAAGGGAGGCTTTTTGGATATTTACCTGTGATACTCCAGCCCCCAAAGGTTTAAATGATGAATTATTATTGAATGTGATGCTGTGATTTTTAGGCTTTATGCCTCTGGGTATTTTTTGATATGATATTCCCCTTTTCTTCTTTTTTCCTTTTTTTTTTGTTATTTTGTGTCCTGATCAACAGTATTGTAATCTTGCTGTTTTTTGCGTGTGATGTCCTACTGATGTATTTCGAGTTTAGACCCTTACACCTGTAATTTACTAGGTCTGTAATTTACTAGGTCTGACCATTTATTGGATATTATGCCCTCCTGGGACACAGCATTTACTGCTTATATTTGTTACTATATCCATGTTTATATATTCTGCCTAACTCAGTGGACCCTATAGGTATTTCATATATTTTATGTGATTGTAATACCTTTCTACTGACTTATTGTATCTTGGTAGCAAAACTTGCAGGAGTACTCCGTTTTGAACAAAATGTCTCAAATCATGAACACAGCATGCAATCTCCGTGAAATTTCACAAGCACATTCCCATTGGGCCGAGGAAGAAATGCCACTTGATTTCTAATCAGCCTCATGGTGGCGCTATAACAGGCTGATTTGTGTTTTTACCTATAACTGCACCGATCTGTGTAAAACTTTGTATGCACACTTTCTAGAGGCCAAGGAAAAACCTTTGCCCTGCATTTTTCACATTTGCCTTTTATAGCGCCACATTTTCTTTATCCAAATTTCACGCAAATCGGTACACATGATCTCTATAGTCATGTGATCAAGACGGATCTGTTGATTTTTCATATTCCATCCTGATTGGCTAAGATTGACATCTAAAGTTTGCAGGAGTGGCCCGTTTTGAACAAAATGCCGCAAATCATGAACGCAGCTTCCGATTGCGGTAAAACTTTGCATGCACATTCGTACTACGTTAAGGAACAAATGCCACCCTTTTAACATTTCCCTATTATAGCACCACCAGGAGGCCAATTTTTTCAACAATTTTCTTTTTTACATTACTCCTACAAATGTTGTCCAAACATCATGCAAATCGGTACACAATATCTCCATAGTCAAGTGATCTTGATTGATTGATTGATTGATTGATGCAGAACGTCATACAATCAGCTTACAGGTTACTGCTATGAAAAACAAGAAATATGTACAATAGACCGTTTTAGGAGGAGGGGAGGGGGGGCTAGGTTAAGACTTTGACAGGGGCCAATTTGGAATTGCAGGTGATTCTTTAGGGCAGTTTTGAAAGTGAGTAGGGTGTTACACTCCTTTACTCCTTTGGGTAGGGCATTCCCCATTTTTGTTGAATAGATGGTTTTGTCTGATTTTTCATATTCCATCCTGATTGGCGAATTCCGAACATTGCTGGCCCACAATAACCTACATGACCTGGAGGAGACCTGTGCTCCGAGGAGCACTTTTTCTAGTTTCAAGGTAATTTAGTTTTGTAGCCTATGCATTAGACCACGGAACCCGTAACTTAGTAATTCATATACACTCTCAGAGTTAAAGACCTCCAAATGGATTGTTATCTCGTTACTGGTTAGTTTAGTTTTAGTATATGTCGCACATGTAAACACAGAAACATGCTTGTGAAGATGGCTGGAGATTCAACACTGGAACGCAATGAGAACCAATGAAAAGCGAGCATGTTAATCCCCCCTTTCACATGTAAAACTCTCATGTCTTAATAGTGACATGAGAGCTGGTGATGTGGTGGGTTGAACAACATGGTTCAAAACGTGTTTCACGTCTTACCACTCTGATCAAGTTCTAAACCAGGACGTTCTCAGCTCGAGACCCAAAAACAGAAATTTGGTGTCTTTCCCAGACCCAAACTTACAAAAACACATTATTGTTATGTGCTAGCACATATTCACACCTCAGTCTATAGTCTTTCTTTGCTTATGTGTTCACTAATGCTTATTTGTCCTGTGTGTAGTGTCTACCCTGCCTTGCTGGCTCTGCTGCCCTGGTCTGGCTAGAAACCTGTCACTCACCTGGGAGTGCTCTGGCTGCCTCTCCCTGTCGCAGCTGTGCTTCTGTGGTAAATTGGCTTATATTGTATGACAGTGTGCAAGTAAAATCAGATAGAAGTAACCTTGCTAAAGTCAGGATAATAATGTGTTGTAGACAGACAGTCTGCACTTTTGGGCAATTCAAGTGACCTGTTGTTTAAGAGGGAGCCTAGCCTGGCTATAGGTGTGAAGTACGATTTACATTCCTTTGTCAACCTAAAAGACATCAGGTCTGGACATTGTCTCCGCTCCCTTCTTCGGGCACTTGCAGATCAAATCAGCAGCTGTTCCTTGATCTTCAGCTGTTGGGGGCTCTCATTGACCCCCACCCCACATGACGTTTGCATTCTAATGTCAGCTACCTACAGTGTATAAAGAAGTGATTGTAAAATGACTAGTTAGTACTGTCTCACACGACGTGAGGCTGTCGGGGAGCTTCGGCTCCCTGGTTCTCTGTTATGCTGTTTGTTGCTGAATAAATGAATGATTGGGAACCTGGAAACCTGACGTCTCTTCTTCTCCTCTTCATTATTACAACTACAAGCCTGATAACACGCAGTTTAATGCCTCATCATATACGACACTTCATTTGTGATTAGGGCCAGGTCTATAAAACAGAAGCTGTAGCCAGCTTTCAGAATCTCCCCAGCACCCCAGCAGTCAACATCAAAGTTTTGATCCCATAGTAGTTTTGTAGTTCTTTATTTCATTTCTGAAGGGCTGGTTGTAAGTATTATTTGTTATCTCGTTACTGGTTAGTTTAGTTTTAGTATATGTTTTGGTAGTTTATGGGAGTCTGGTGAGGCGACGGGCACATAGTGCCTGGCTCACCAGACTCCCCACTTTTGAGTTTGGCCAGCCCATCACCTTTTTGTTTGGTTAGGACTTTAGTTAGGTTTCTCTTTTGGTTCACTATTATTCTTGTTGTTGCCTTAATCAGTATTTCATGGTGTATTACAAACGTACACACTTGTTATATTGAAAAATAAAGCCTTCAATTTAGTGTGAAACCTGACTATGTCCTTTATGTTGTGGTCCCTTGGGTGTTCGAGCCAAGGTTAAAGGGGCCGTAACATATTAATTAAGCACTAAAGACGACCTTTATCAAAAATAAAATAATAATAAAATAACCGATGAACAAGCTCAAAACATATTTTGGATTTTTTTTCTTTCAATTTCTGAAACGTTTTGAACAGTTCTGAAATCTTTTTTCATCATTTTCCCACCTGGAAATCTAAAAAAAAATCTATTTACAGTGTGTTCTAAACATGAATTGGTATTAAACACATGTCAAAAGTGAATATGAATTGGTATTAAACAAGAGATGCATAGTTGCATGCAGACATGGCAAAAGAGTAAAAGTACAGTATAGTTAAGATTGATGAGCCGGGAGAAAAGGACAGGCCAGAATAGATGAAAGGCTCATTAATCAAAATCCACACTCCATTGATTGAAAACTTTATTAACAAGTTTGCAACCAGTACATAGGTTACAGTTATACAATAATGCTAAAAGGATAACACAAAAAGCCCTGAGAGCTTGTTTCCATTGTGTTATGAAGTATTCAATTCAGCAAAAGACATGTAAAGACATACAATATTATGCAAAACAAATCAATAATAGGAGCAGTACAAATATATTTACAGATACACAGTGGACATTGTAGACAGGTGCTCTTATATGGTGGTTTTGAAGGAGTGTAGTGAGTCACACTTTGTGATGGCTGGTGGTAGGACATTACAAATGTGGTGGCATAATAGTAGAATTAATTCATCCCCATGTTTGTGCAGAATCTGGGGCAAATGAGATCAGTGGAGAGATATGGAGTTAGAGGTATCGCCCAATTAATAGGTGGGCATAATAAGCTTCGGCTTCAGCCGATACCTTTTCGGCCAATCATTTATTTCCTGCTTCTATTGTACGTAACACCTTTTGTTCAATTCAATACAATTATATTTAAGTGTCAACTCACAACAAGTTGTCTTGAGACACTTTACATGTAGAGCAGAGACCTGACATTGTCCCACCCTGGGATAATTGTGACCAAAATAAATAAACTAGATCATTAATGTGTCTGATATCATTTGTCAACTCAGATGACACTCACAAAAATAACTTGAATCCTCATTTAGTCACCTTGTATCTCCATATTTCAACTTTGTTTTCCCCCCCGTAAATTTATGCTCTACTTCATCATACAAGAGTTGTGAAGATAGCTGATCTTCAAGCTCACAACGATTGTAGACCCAACCCATGAGCTTGTAGATCTGTTTTAAAATGTTTTTAAAGTAATCATAAAACGGTGTTGGACATACAATATTTCCACCCCAACAATGACAATTTCTTCAGATGTGCATTTGGATATATTCAGATGTGCATTTGGATCAGTGTTAGCCACAAACCGCAACTACAGTTTTTCCCTAGTATGAGTCCTCATGTGTGCTTTTAGAGAAACCTTTTGGCTAAAGCCTTTGCTACAAACTGTGCAAGTAAAGGGCTTTTCCCCTGTATGAGTCATCATGTGTTTTTTTAAATCACCTGTGTGACCAAAGCCTTTGCTACAAAATGCACAAGTAAAGGGCTTTTCTCCTGTATGAGTCCTCATGTGTATATTTAGAGCACCCTTTTGACAAAATCCTTTGCTACAAACTTGACAATTAAATGGCTTTTTATCTGTATGAGTCAACATGTGCTGCTTCAGATTTCCCTTAAGATTAAACATTCTGTCACAGACTGTACAACTAAAACATTTCTCCCCTGTGTGACTCTGCATGGAGTCAGTTTCCTCTGAGTTCAGGTCCTGGGACATCTTGTTGCTCAAAGACAATCCCTGTCCTTCTATATGTTGTGTCTTGTGCGATTTCAGTGTGTTTAAAGGTGACGGATCTACACTGGTCTCCCAATCCTCATCAATGTCTTCAGTGATGTCAGATTCAGAACAGTGTGAAGAAAGGACCTGGTCATCACTAGTTGGTTGTGATTGTACCCAGTACTTAATATAAGCTTGTGTCTTCATGTGTTCAGTTGAGGTGCTGGCTACAGGCTCTGTCTCTCTCTTTTCACCATCCCTATCAACCTCTTCTGGTCTTTGAAGTAGCTCCTCCTGCTCCTCTTTAATGTGTGGAGGCTCTGGTTCCTCCTGGACCAGACTGGGACTCCTCTCCTCTTCAGAAGAAACCTTTTTACACACAGGGAGGTGCAGGACGTCTGGGGAAAGATCAAATCAAAGCAACCACGAAATATTTTAACTTTCTCTTTTTAAATTATTTTTTTCATAAATAGCGGAGCGGATAAAATCGACATATAGGAGAAATTGTGAAAATTATGATACAAGTGTGACATTTGGTTCATTTGCTCTCCAAAGGGTATCAATCAAATTTGTCCGATAGGACATTTGAAAAGCCAAGATGGCAGGTATTTTGCAACATGGCTGTCAATAATTGAAATAAGACAATACATATTAATGAACTGCAGTGATTCAGAAATTAACATTAGCTAATGCTAGCTAGCAATATTGGTAACGTTAATGTTAGCTAGCTAATGTTACTAGACCTGAACGAACTAAACTCTTGACTCAATAGCAAACTCATAGTTCTATAGAAGTAAGTATATTGTTGAACTGTAAAATAGTCTGCCTATAGTTAATTTATAGTTGGATGTAGCCTATGTACAGTTTGATGGATAGAGATCTGAAATGAAAGATTAGACTATATGTAACACATTGTGTATGTTCAGATAAAGGTTTAGGCATATAATGACCTAAATTGACATAAGCATTGCACATTTCAAGTCTGCTGAAGGTTTATTTAGCTTCTTCATTATTGTAGGGTCTGACTGCCAGAGGAAGGACAATTGGAGTGCAGCTTTGTGCATGATGTTTCTCATTTGCCCTCTGCCAGCATTTCAAAGACCATGGTTTTGGAGAGGGTAAGGTGCACTTATCTCTACACAGTATACTTATACACTGTATCATTGTAGGATCTGACTGCTGGAGGAAGGGATGTTTGAGTGTAGTGTGAATAGTAGAATTAATTCATCCCCATGTTTGTGCAGAATCTGGGGCAAATGAGATCAGTGGAGAGATATGGAGTTAGAGGTATCGCCCAATTAATAGGTGGGCATAATAAGCTTCGGCTTCAGCCCATACCATTTCGCCCAATCATTTATTTCCTGCTTCTATTGGCTAAAAGGTAGTTTGCATCTCTATAGTTTACTTTTACACATCTACATGCTCTGACTTGGCCATTTCAGGTTGGTAAAAGGATTGACCCTTATATCTGGGCGACTGGCCATGGATGTGAGCTATAGTAAAGCAAGAATTGTTGACTGGAAAAAAATGCTGCCTAAGTCAAGCTTGATAAGGATGAAAATCTCCCCAGGCCAATCCTGTGAAAACAGCAGAGGATGGGTATAAGAACTTTGCTAGTTTCAATCCCTTCATGCACTACCAATCCATTTGGACCCTGCAAGGCTTGATGAGGGTGATGGGATAGAGGACACCTTGAGGGAAAACAAAGCACTATATCATGTGAGTTGCAAAGTACAATACTACAGAGGGCTGGGAAAAGGAGAACCCCAGCTACTGCTACAGACTAGGGCAGTAGAAGCAAGATCCCATCAAAGGTCCACAATACAAGCGAGTGTTTTCTATGTGAGACTGAATGGGTGAGATGATCCAAGTCATGATACCACAAATGAATAAGAGAGTAAATGAATGTTCAAAAAGACTCAGTGATGGAAAACTCCTCACCAAACTCAGTGGCGGAGATGTCATAGCTCAAGAACTTCAGTATCACACTGTCTGCCTGACGGTTCTGTATGACAGAGAACGAGACTACCTCAAGGTCCAAGAGCAAAAGGCAGAGCAAGAGCACTGGAAGGAAGCATATCCAATTGCCTTCTCTGAACTGGTCACTCTCAGTGAATAAAGGCTGCCAGTGATGATAAAGGTAACTCCAGACCAAACCGATTTTGGGCCGACTTGGCGTCGGGAAGCGTCGTATATAGTCGTCCAGTCGGTTAGGGGTCCGTCGAAGGGTCCGTCGGGACCTTTTCGGCCGACCCAGGGCCGACCGAACATGTTCAGCTTTTTAGCCGACTGGGGTCCGACTGGAGTAGCTATGTAGCAGAGACGAAGTGACAACAGAGGGCTGTCGGTGTTGCCAGATTATGTGAGAGAAACAAGCGACCATGTCTATGAAAACCTACATTCACTGTTTCTCGTTGTTGCTCCCAGAGAGAGAGAGATTGATTGATTTGACCTACTTTTGCGCTGTGGTGAATTTATTGGGATCAGGTGTGTAAGATTCCAATAGTATAAACATTTTAATTGGCTTTCACATACTCTTAATATATTTTTTTCAAATTAGATTTGGCCTTCTAGATCGAAATGTGCTCAGTTTTGGCTATTTTCTGGGTGCTAATTTCAATAAATTAATTAATGTATTTAATTTTGATTATTCGAATAACCGTTTTCAAAAATGTTGTGTACACGTCAGCAGTGGTGGAAAAAGTACTCAAATGTTTTACTTGAGTAAAAGTATCAATGCGCGATTTTCCTGTCAATAAGTTTTTTTTTTAGACACCAGTCCCCTGTTCGTTTGTCAACAATGATCAAAATGGGAAATTTATTTCAGCAGCTAGAATGTGACAGTTTTAGTCAGTTTTTTGGTGCGCAACAACCACAACAAGTGAATTGCTTTCACCTGCTGCTGCTGTGCGGAGTGTGCGCTACACGGCATATCTCCGCCAAGCCAGGGTGACCTACCCAGGCTCATGAAATTCATATTCAGGCATAGTAGCCAATTAGAATGAAATCTGCAAAAACTGACTCATATACTGATACAGAACCAAATATTGGCTATATATTATGGCTGTCGGGTGGAAATCTTGTATGTTCCTTTTTTATTATTATTTAAAAACAATTTAAAATCGTGAAAATAGACAATCTACAAGCTGTAATTATTAATAATTAAGAAATACTATATTTGAAAGAGTGAAAAATCAACTAAAGTCATTATTAGTGCAAGTTCATTCACATTTCATTTGAATGAAAATAACTTGTGGGTCAAATACATTCTGTGAATCTAATGTGATTAATGTGACCCCTACTTCAGTCAGTGAAGTCCAGGGCTGAATGTGACATATTGAGACCTATATAACTAAATATTGGTCATTTGCCAACACATTATTTTGTGAAATAAATGGGTTATATTTCACAGATAGTTATACTATTCTTATAATATATTAAAATACAATCATCCTTAACCTTCAAGTTAAATGCATTATTTCCGTGGACTTAAAAATCATTTTTGGACTTAAAAATCTTTATTATTTTTTTGGATGGCCTTCCTGCCCTGGCATTTGGCCTTTGTGCCCTCCAAAAAATTACAACACCAAAGGCCAAGTGGCCTTGCCCCTAAAATGACAAAATTACAGGCTTGAATGCAATAGATGTACTCTGAGTCTGTTACAAGTAAAAGTCCGGAATTCAACATTTACTTGAGTAAAAGTACTAAAGTATTGGTATAAAAATTTACTTAAAGTACCAAAAGTAAAAGTACTAAAATGTTTGAAAATAGCAGATCTACAAGCTCAGAACGCGTGCATCGCAACACGTTGTGAGCTTGTAGATCTGCTATTTTCAAATAGCTCATAGGTATAAAATAGGGCTAAAGTGGTTAATGTATGTTTCATAATGATTTATATCTACAAAGTAACTAGTAACTAAACATTTCAAATAATTGTTGTGGAGTACAAGTATAGACAATTGGAAATACTCCAGTAAAGTAAAAGTACCTCAAAATTGTACTTAAGTACAGTACTTGAGTAAATGTACTAGTTACTTTACACCACTGCACGTCAGTGAAGAAAAAACGCTGGGAACATCCCTATGTACAAGTGGCTTTGCAGGGAAACAAGCCCAAAGTCGCTTATAATAAGCAGACCTGGCAACGCTGGCAGGCTAAAAGTCAAATTAGCACATGAATGGCCAGTCGGCTGACAGACTTAAATGCCAACTTTTGCCAACCGAATACCAGTCTGTTGCAGTCTGAAGTAGTCTGAAATAGTCTGGACGAGTCTGTTTGGTCTGGAGTTACCTTAAAGATCCACCCATCTTCAAGCTTGCTGACCTTTTCTAGAAGAAACGCTATCCCCCCATCCCTCACACCTCTCCTGTTCTTTACTTGCACTCTAATATGCTTGAACCGTTCCTATAGAAGATAATAATATAGAAGATACTGTGAAGTTGTTTACATAAAGTTAGGTGGTAGAAACTGAAAAAATGCTGTTGGTGTATATACAAGGGAACCAGGAGACCTGGTAATGCCATACCCCTAGTGGTTGAAAGATCAGAGCACTACGTCACGCTAAGCTTGGCCAATCAAAATGAGGACAGAAGACAGACCTCTTTTATGCCCATGTATGGACGAAAACGTTTGGAGAGGGGGACAGACAAAGCCTCATGTAGGCCCGACCCCCTGGGTCTGGCAAATATACCAAGATCATATGCACGTGTGCATACGCTGATGTTCCCTTTTTGTCTCCGCCAGGCCTGGCGGAGAGTATGTTTTACCCTCCGTCCGTCCGTGTGTGTGTGTGTCCGTCTGTGAACACCTAACATTGGTCAAGCTTCACGTGACACCACAATATGTAATATAAATAGGTAAGACAGAATCAATCAGGAACAGTACTTTCCAGTACAAATTATCCGTCTGTCCGTGTGTGTCCATCCGTCCGTCTGCGAACACCTAACATTGGTCAAGCTTCACGTGACACCACAATATGTAATATAAATAGGTAAGACAGAATCAATCAGGAACAGTACTTTACAGTACAAATTATGTATGTTTGTGGCAAAAGAAATTGTCACAATATATTTTTTTTCCACATGTTTTTTTTCAGCAGTGCACAACAGAACATGATTTTCAGAATACATTGACGCAAAAATATTTCTTCCTATTCTTTTTTTTAGAGCGGTGCTAACCACTTCTATAACTAGCTTTGTATGTATGTTTGTGACAGGAAGATTGTCACAATAAATATTTTTGTGTGTGTGTCCGTCCGTCTGTGAACACCTAATCTCCGGCACCATTGGCTAAGCTTCGCAGGACGTACTGTGACAACACAACCTCTATTACAACTTCCTGACCTGGCGGAGACCTGTGCTCCGAGGAGCACATTTTCTAGTTTTTGCTATTTTTCGCACTTTTTTTTTTTTATTATTATTGTTATTATTATTACATATGCTGCTGCATTGTCTGAAGGAAGCCAAACAAAGATGAGTTTTACTCTTATGGACCTGTACACAAGATGTAACAGTAAAGCACAACCTTGAACCTTGGAGCAGCTTCAACTCAACTCAAGGAAGACCAGATTTTTCTCATCCCCGAACTGCAAGTGTGGGCTCAATCCTTGCCCAAGCATCAAAGTATGGTGAAGCAATCCATCTGGCAAAAGCTGCTGGGATAATTAGATGAGACATGCTTAATCACAAGTCACATTTCAGAAGCAACTATGACAATGCAAACATAGAACAGGCTGTACCACACTCACTTCTGCAGTGAAGGTGGTAACGTGAGACACCTTTTGCTGTCTCTATGGGTCTGTCTGTGTTTTCCAAAACAAGAAAGAGAAAACTCCATGAAAATGAGCTCAGCATGTCATATGACAGAGTGCCAGATATCCCTGTTAGGAGAGGCGGTTGTAGCCCAATACGTGGAAGATGGAGTAATCTGTCCACTTGTCCTGAGAAAGCAGTTATTCACTACTGCAGCTGTAGATGGCATTGACCATAATCCGACTGCGACCACAGCTCAAACTTTCCATGGTACAAGTGTGTCCATCTTCCAACATCCAAGCCTTGCATATGCTGGTGAAGTATGTGAACTAACGTTACGCAAAGTAAAGTCAGATGTGAAGGTGCAGAAAGTTCCCAAGCTTCCAGAGGCCTACACCAATGTCCGCCCAGCCTATTTTACGAAGAATTACAATCCTCCTCCAGTGGCATGCCATTTACTCCCAGCCCCTGAGTCTATCAAGTCACACTTGAAGCAAGAATATTCCTGGTTGGAAAAAGTGTTATTCACTGAGGCAGTGGCTGATGGTGTCTGCATCACATGGTCAGCCTACCATGCAATACAAAAGAGGAGCCAGCCATTTGAGGTTAGCATTTCAGCCCTAATGCCACTGTTGCGAGACCAAGCTCACTCTGTAGCAACAATCAAGCATTCCCTTGACAAAGTTTGCGATACAGTGGCTTTCTTGAACCCGGGGCAGTTGTTGCTGGTGACCAGGGTTGGGAGGGTTACTTTTAAAAAGGAATCCCCTACAGATACAAATTACTTGCAAAAAAATTTAGTCAGTAACGTAATCAGATTACTTCAATTTAGAAAGTAACTGCTAGTTACTTTCAGTTACTTTTGGATTACTTTTAAGCAAAACTATTTAATTAGATAAAACAAGTTTTACCATTGATAGCAGGCCTAGAATTTCGTCATTTTAGGGGCAAGGCCACTTGGCCTTTGGTGTTGTCAATTGTTTGAGGGCACAAAGGCCAAATGCCAGGGCAAGAAGGCCATCAAATAAAACGATGATTTTTAAGTCCACGGAAATAATGAATTTAACTTGAAGGTTAAGGATTATTTAATTTTAATATAGTACAAGAATAGTGTAACTATCTGTAAAATATAACCCATTTATTTCATAAAATGATGTATTGGAAAATTACCAATATTTGTACAAAGTCATCATAGCCTATTTGTCTCAACATTTGTCACATTCAGCCCTGAACTTCACTGACTGAAGGGGTCACATTAATCACAGATTTCAAGTTATTTTCATTCAAATGAAATGTGATTGAACTTGCACTATTAATGACTTTAGTTGATTTTTCACTATTTAAAATATAGTATTGCTTAATTATTAATAATTATAGCTTGTAGATTGGCTTTTTTTTACCATTTTAAATTGTTTTAAAATAATATTTTTTTAAAAGGAACAGTTTTTCCAACCGACAGTGACAATATTTAGCCTATATATGATTCTGTATCAGTGTATGAGTCAGTTTGAGCAGATTTCATTCTAATTGGCTACTATGACTGCCTATGAATTTCATGGGCCTGGGTAGGTCACCCTGGCCTGGCAGAGATCTGCCCTGTTGTGCGCAGAAGGCAATTAACTTAAAGAGGAGCTGCGCACCAAAAACGGCTCAAACGATGTCAAACTGTCACATTCTATCTGCTGAAATAAACTTCCCATTTGGATCATTGTTGACACACGAAGAGAACATGGATATTGTTTGCAAAAGGATTATATTTACTGTCCATCAGAGCGTGAGATCACAGCTTCTCTCTACTTTTGTATGATATTGATAGCCTAAACTTTCAAATTAAGTTTCCAGTTATTAATTTGTATTGCTGTTGATCCGACATCGGGTTCTCTCATGCTCTTTCTCCCCCCTCTCTCTGTCAAAAGCGCGCATTTTAAGCTGGAATATAGGCTTGAAATCAAACCTACCACTGGTTATGTGCAGCGTTTCACTTGATGTTGAATCTCAACCAGGCAACTGGTGGGTCTACCATAACCATATTGACAGAGGTGCGTGCTGTGCGCCCTTGCGGTCTCCACGGATCCATTGCAGTCTGTGCGGAGTGTGCGCTCTGGCAGGTGGTTGTTTGGTGTTATAATAATTTATAACTTGTTTGTAAAATTGATGAGGGGAAGAGGAGAATATAATCCGCCTGTAACCCCCGTTACAACTACTGTAATCCAGATTACACATTTTAAAATATACTGTAAGACGTTACCGTTTTTTAAAACTCTGATTATGTAACGGCGTTACATGTAATCCGTTACTTCCCAACCCTGCTGTTGACCAACCCTTATATGCTTTAGCAGAATATGGAGAGGGCAAGATGCTGATCATGTTCAGTGGTGTTAACATAGAAATGGTTGTACTGACATCACTAGGGACCCTGCTACAGGATAGCGGTTGGACCAGTGCCATATGTTGCTTTGCAGTGGTGCTTGGTATGTGTTTGTGTTGATTGTTTTGTAACTGAATGGCTGGACATTAACAGTTTACATATGTAGGTGCATGCATAAACTTTGGTTTTAGTATTTATGTATGACGTATTTTCTTTATTATTAAGGGTATGGTAGGGGGAGGGGGGCATCTTATAAAGCCTTCCTTATGTCAGATTCAAAACGGCAATGCCAGTACCTACTGACGTTTGTTTAGTGAACGGTCAAAGCTTTGCACGTATCAAGTCTTCGGGTCTGTATGTGTGTAAAATAAGAGCACTGTTGACCTATATATTATGTGCTATTTTCACTGTTGCTACACTTCGCAATGTAGAAAGTAAAAAAATAAGTATTAAATTGAACAGTAATCCAAGTTTAACCTATAATTGTATAATGGACAAGTTACTTTTTGGGCAAGTGGACAAGACCTGTGGGCAAGTAGAACATGACCTGCACTATATATATATATATATATATATATATATATATATATATATATATATATATATATATATATATGGGCTAAGGGTTTTTTAAAACCTTGATTATTCAATTGACCTACATGAGAAAGATTAAGTTGGTTTCTAAATGTTGGTATTGTATTGAAATGTAAAATTGTTTCTGAACCTACACCATCTGACCTAGGCTAGCAGCCTCTATGGGCTGATAGTGGGCTTAGATTAGTACTAGTATAACGTTGTTAGTATTTATATTGTTTTACCTGAGAGAATGTTACACATGGTCTTCCTATGTAGTAATGCCAATGTTGACACATTGACATCCTCATCGTCTTCCCGGTTGATCTGTGGAGGTTGTGGTTCCTCCTGGACCAGACTGGGGCTCCTCTCCTCATGTTGTGGAGGTTGTGGTTCCTCCTGGACCAGACTGGGGCTCCTCTTCTTCTCATGTCCAGATGAAACCTCTTTACACAAAGACAGAAGGAGGACAGAAGAGGTAGCATCAGCACCACAACTCAAATTGTAATTTAAATAACCCTTTGTCCTCAGTCGCAGCTGTTATTGAGATAATCAACAAATGTGCAGTGTTTTCTGGATATAAGATCAATTTTGGCAAATCTTTAGTAATGCCACTTGGTAGTACAACAAGCTCAGAATTAATGGGACACATTCCTTTTCAGTTGTCTCCTAATGGTTTTAAGTATCTAGGCATCTACGTCTCTCTTAAATTTGAGGAAATGATAAAAATGAATTTAGATCCAGTGGTAAATAAAATAAAAATAGATCTTCAAAGATGGAGCCCCCTATCAATATCACTACTTGGACGGGTTGCCATTGTCAAAATGAATGTATTACCGAGGCTCTTATACCCAATGCAGATGTTGCCTAATTATGTTCCAATTAAGTATTTTAAATGAATACACAGTATGATTTGCATATTTGTATGGAAAAATAAGCACCCTAGGCTTCAATTGGAGAAATTACAGGCACCAGTGATAGAAGGGGGATTAGCTCTTCCCAATGTGATGTATTATCACTGGGCATCCCAAATTAGATATATAGCAGAGTGGATAAGAAATGATCATAATTCTACTTTTCTTGAGGCTGTTGGCTGTGGGTCAGCTCTATCTGAGATACCATTTATAAATGGAGCTATTGCACTTCCTGGGATAAGGGAAAACTTTATTGTGAGAAACACTCTTAAATCTTGGAATCAGATACAAAGGCATTTTGGTAATAAAGGAGCATTTCACCCCTGGAAGAAACTGCAATCACTCAATGTTAATAGTATTTGTAGTAGATTACTGTAGAACAATTTAAAATGTGCACCCTATGGCCAGAAAAATAATGAAATCTGTGTGTTTGACTAGGGTTTGCCTGGACTGCTGCAATACTACAATGACCATAATGCTTTGGTGCACTGCCCCTCCTTGTGGGGAGTGTACATACCTCTCTGGGAGTGGAGGCTGCATGTGGGTGTGATCTTCAACAACAACACACAACATGTGTACCAGTGTTCCACAGTGTTGCCATGTCTACTTATTATAAGCGGCTTCTTTCTAAAATGTAGTTGATATTTGGGCTTGTATCCAAATGTTTTGATTGTTGTTTAAACCAGTGGTTATCAAACATGTTCATGTATGTTTCCACGGACTCCCATCTGAAATTATAATTTGTGCCAGGGAGCCCCTACCAAATATGTGTTGTTAAAACGATTCAAATATATTCCACATTTTGCACTTTTTCCCCTCAAGATTTTTTGGAAAATTGCAGATCTACAAGCTCACAATGGGTAACATCGTGACGCGTTGTGAGCTTGTAGATCGGCAATTTTCAAATATATAATATCCCATGTCTAGGTTTAAAGTGCTCTTGGCCTAGTTATCTTCTTTTGGGCTTGTTTTCATAGACCTGGTTTCTTATTTCTTTCACAATATCTGGCAACACTGGAAGTCAAAAGCGTCCATCTCATCCTTCATGTCCAAGGATTCGTTAAGGTAACTCCAGACCAATCCTAGTCGGCCCGATTTTGGGCCGAATTGGCTTCGGGAAGCGTCGTCCAGTCGGTTAGGGGTCCGTCGGGGGGTCCGTCGGGACCTTTTCGGCCGACCCAGAGCCGACCGAACATGTTCAGCTTTTTAGCCGACTGATAGAACCATGGGGTGGTGAAGCGGGGGGAGGGAGGGGGGTGAAGGCTCTGTAGAGCACCCTGATTGGCTGTTTAGCTTGTTTGGTCAGACAAATCAGAGCACGAGTAGAGAAACGGAAGTGAGCCAACGAGAGAGAATAAAAGACAACACAGGGAGTTGCTATGGTCATGTGTCTAGCAATGGCAACTACGTGGACTGAGGAGGCGGAGGAAACCTTTATTGAACTGGTGGAGGAGAGGAGGCCACTTTATGATATCAAAGACAAAGCATATTCTAACCGAATAGTGAAGTCGAGGCTCTGGAGGGAGATCGAGGCAGAACTTCATCTCACAGGTAAGCTGTCTATTTGCCGTTTTGTTTATCCAGTGCTACTGTTGCTATGAGCTACTAAGCCCAGTGCTACTGTTGCTATGAGCTACTAAGCCCGTCGCTTCTCGCCTTCGAGAAGTGACGGGTTATCACGATAAATAATAATATACATACGAATTGACGGCTTGTATTAAAGCCCAACACTGCTGTGGATGGACAGAACTATCCATGTGTGCGTTTTGTACCGTATTAAAATAGCCTACACATAGGTCTATTCTAGCATCATTGGCTAGCTGAGTAGCCGCTCACCATCTTTAGGTAAGTTTGACAGATGGGTCCACATATACGGCCATGTGCATTTTTGTCAATGACACATTTTAGGGCGTACGTGTATTGTGGATATAGGGCTTATATTATGTGGGTAGTTGCTTTCATTGCCAATGAACTAATTATCACTGGACTTGTAACAGGTGTGCTCAAGAGATCAAACATTTAAAGACACAAGCTATCATTAGCTTTCTTATATCCTTTTGACAGATTTACAAATATAGGGTCATAAAAATCTTTTGAAAATGGCAGATCTACAAGCTCACAATGTGTGGCATTGTGAGCTTGTAGATCTGCTATCTTCAAATGGCAGAAATGTATATAGGGCTGACTTGGTTGTGTATGTTTTCTAATTATAATTAAATCACTTATTTTTCTTTCAGAAAAAGAACTTAAGAAGAAGTGGGACTCCCTGCGCACCCAGTATTTGCGGTACAAGAAGCTGGCTCCATCAGGTGAAGACTCAGACTTACCTAGACTTGTTTTACTTGACCACAATGTTGTTAACAATGTGATATAAATAGATGCTAAGTTCATTGTTTACCTGGTATCCTATAAATGCCTTGTCAATTTAATTAGGGAGTGGTGCAGCCCCCTTGACGGGGAGGCAGCGGTGGGTCATGAACAGGCTGCAGTTCCTGGAGGCCCACACTAGAAGAATGTTGAGTGTGTCCAACCTGAGCTCGCAGGTAACTGAGCTATAATTATTGATTAATTTATTTTATAGAACCCCTGTGTGTAGGAAAGGGGTTTTAAATCCCCAACAATGTACTGCATATAATGTGTATGTCAAATGTATTTTTCTTATAGGAATCGACTGCAGATGCAGGGAGCGACAACCGGTTTCTGACCAGCACGCCAAGGGCAGATGGCTTCACGGCTGAGAGTGCAAACCCGTTTCCAACCAGCACCCCTCAAGTAGACCAGACTGCTGAGGTCGACAGTTTCGCAGAGAGTGACAACCGGTTTCCAACCAGCACCCCTCAAGTAGACCAGACTGCTGAGGTCGACAGTTTTGCAGAGAGCGACAACCGGTTTCTGACAAGCACACCTCGAGCGATGCAGAGGCCCAGTGTCCCCCTGGAGGACTCTACCCTCGCTGAAGTACCCACTGGTGCTTCTGTTGCCAAGAGTCGGGAGCCAAGAAGTAGAAACACTCGTAGGAGGCGCCGGCTTCAGGAGGACCCAGATGACTCTGTCGACGCTTCAGAGCTGCCCAACTTGCTCAGGGCCATCACATCGACCATCAGTGCGATTAAAGAAAATGACCCTATTGCAAACTATTGCACTGCACTTGCAGACAGAATGAGGGAGCTTAGTCCACTGGACTTGTGTGTCCTGTGTAATGCCATTGACCAACAAGTGAATATGTTGATGATAGCTGCCGCTCGTGCCAGCCTGCTTGACACTCAATCAGCTCATGCCAGCCAGCCAGACACTCAATCAGCTAGTGCCAGCCAGTTAGACACTCAATCTGAGTACGAGCCAGTGTACACAAACTTGTGGTGAACACATGGCAATTTTAGCTATATAGATGTTGTGTTTTTCTTACTAGAGGTGTTTGTTTCTTACTAGATGTGTTTGTATTTATTGTGTTCTTTACTTCAAAGTATGTTTGCCGTTCTTTCTACTTTTGATACTTGAAGTACATTATGATACCAATACTTTTGTACTTTAACTCAAGTACATTATGATACCAATACTATTGTACTTTAACTCAAGTACATTTTGAATTCCAGACTTTTACTTGTAACAGAGTATTTCTACATGTCTCATCTGTTTAAGAAAGTAGGTAGCTGGTATATTGCACTTTTACCTAAGCGCTAGGTATATTCTCAGTTGCTTGTTTTAGGCACCTGTTGGCGCTCTCTGCAGCTGCGAAACTGTCTGCATCGGAAGTCTGGTCTACTCGAGGCGTGCTGGTCGGAAACCGGTGTACACTCTCTGCAGCCGTGAAGCCATCTGCTTCCACTCTTGCCTACCTATGTTGATTGTTGATAGCACTTATTGCACTTATATATGATATAATACTTTATTGTCAGTTCACACTGAAATTTGTCTTGCGACCCAGCAGCCATGTATGCAGTACAAATACAAGTTACAATGAATTGAAGTCTCTTTGAATAAAAGCGTATGCTAAATGACCGTAATGTCCATTGCAGTATTGATTCTTTTACCTATGCCATTAATGAAAGACTGGCTTGCAATCATATTTTTGTAATTTTCAATATAAATGGACCCTTGCAAGTTTGTAACTCTGTACATGTGGACCCATTTGTATGTCTTTATGATTAACCCTGCGAACCCAGCCCCTCGAGAACAATAGCGGCGATCGTCCGTCAATCGATACGGCCATCATCCGTTTCACACACAGCCACGCCCGAGTCCATTCAGTGTAGCGACCATCACCCATAGGAATGCAAATATGTTGTCCTACCTGGTACTGTATAGGGGGCACAGGGTACATGCTTTGGCACTCATTATTACTACAAGATGATGAGAGCTCCAGCTATATATATATATATATACACACACACACCGTATATCTAGGTGTGCCCTGGGATTTTTTGGCTATGCCAGGTGTGCCTTGGCACCAAAAAGGTTGATAAACACTTAATATGCTAAATCACTATGGATTTGTTTGCTGAACATATCTATCTGTTGCTTCTTTCAGTTACTCAGACTTCCCATATATAGCTACACTGGGTTAACAGATATATGTGCAATATATATATAGTAAGACACTATGGCTGTTTGCTGTTTGACTCATGTTGTCCAGGGGAAGACCAAGATGTAATACTGTATGAAGCATTAAGGCACTTTAACATTACTAGGAGTAAGCTGTTTTTAGCTTTTGGAAATATTGTACTATGTTCAGTTCCTAAAATAAATGGCACGTAAGTTTACCACTCTTAATTTGTTCTACATAATTATGTTCTTCCCTCTGACAGTATCCTCTTGTTGAACTTGAAATCGGAAAACCGTGAAAGTGTTATTTAAAACAGCCATGCATCCTTCATATTTTACCCAACCCAGGGCTCAAGTGTTTAAAAGGAAATAATGAACAGGGGTATGATGCAAAGGTTTATTTTGTTTCACACAGTCAACAGCAAAGTCATTCAAAATCAGTACTGGGAGGACAACGTAAATCTTGTCCGACTGAAAAGTCATTGCACACATGTTGAGAAATCACACAAGGAACTAAATGTAGTCCCACTGAAAAGTCATTGCACACATGTTGAGAAATCACACAAGGAACTAAATCTTGTCCCACTGAAAAGGCACCGCCCCGACATCAGAATTGAAATAATGGCATAGGTCCTCTCGGTGCCGCTTGGCGTGTGCTTTTGCATTGTTGTTGCGTGGCATCCCGGCCTGTCGTAGGCTAGGGTCTTGTCTCCATCTTCCTGGGACAGTGACGTGATTGGGACCTTCACGATCCACTATTCCCTCCATGTACAGGTTACCGCCCTCAGTGCGCAGGAAGTTGTGCAGAGCGCAGCAAGCCAGAACAACAGCCTCAACTTTTGCAGTGTCCTGAATGGGCATGGTTGTGAAAAGGACCTGAAAACGGTTAGCAAGGATGCCAAAAGCATTTTCTACCACCCTCCGAGCGCGTGACAGCCTGTAGTTGAAGACACGCTTCTCAGTAGTTAGCCTGCGTTCCGGATACGGCTTCATGATGTACTCCTTCAGGGGAAATGCTGCATCTGCCACGATGGTGTAAGGAGCAAGCTGGTCAGATGCAGGGAGAGGTGCAGGGATGTGGCATGTCCTCCTCTCCAGGGCATCATGAAGTGTGCATCCGGCAAACACTCCACCATCTGAAATCCTCCCATTGCAACCCACATCAACGTACAGGAATCTGTAATCACTGTCCACCAGTGCCATCAGCACTGTGGAAAATGTGTGCTTGTAGTTGAAGAATGTCGAACCACTTCTGGGTGGGGCGCGAATGGTGACATGTTTACCATCTAGAGCACCTAGGCAGTTTGGGAAGTTCCACTGAGCCTGGAATCCATCAGCTACTTTCTGCCACTCTTCCACGGTGTCAGGGCACTGTGAATGCAGAAAACAATAGTTAATATAAGTGGTTAACGTATATTTAGTAATACAAATCTAAACAGTAACTTAAGTTTTCAAATAAGTGTAGTGGCGTAAAAGTACATCAGAGATGTAGTGGAGTATTAGTGAAATGAAAAAATATATATATATTGATATTGGGTTCACAGCCCATATGAAGCAACTATGGCCTCCTGTAAATGTAAACAAAGATTCCTAAACCATTATCAAATGCCTATGGTAATGTTTCCCTACAATTACTGTTGATAATATCATGCCTGATCAAAGCTTACTCCAGTAGCTGCATGCTTTGACGTTTAGAATTTTACTGTAATTGTTATGTCTCCTGTACTATGCATTGATTGTTATATCACCACTTTTTACAGCCAGCCCAGGGAGGGACTACAGATGAAAATTTGCTTATAGCATTTGGATCAAATAATTACTTTTTTTTTTACCTTTAGGTATTTCTCCTTTAAGACCTGGTAGATTGCTCCACAAGTTTCAGGAATTATCTCGGCAACTGTTGATAATCCTACTCGGAACTGGTATGTAAGGCTCTGGAAGGACTCCCCTGTAAATGTGAACACACATAATTTGCTTGTTAGTAGGCGCAGACAATAAATAATAATAAATGAAAGCTCCTGGTAAGGGCTGACATACAAAAAGACAACAGTAACTGCAGATGGTAAAAAAAATAAGAAAAGGCGTTGGTTGCTTACCTGTTGCCAAGTAGCGCAGGGTGATCATGAGCCGCTCTGGTACTGAGATGCAGTCACGGTAATTTGTGTTTTTCCTGCGGATTAACGGAGCGACTAGCTCGGTCAATCTATGGAACTGCTCGGGAAAAAGCCGGGAAAAGTTCTTAAAATCGGATGGTTCGTTATTTTCCAGCTCTTGGCAGAGGTTCGGGAAAGCCCCTTGTGCTTGTTTCCGCAGAATCCACGACCTCACCCATTTCTTTTTAGTATGCTTCGTCTTTTTTTTTCCCCCTTTCGCCAGCCTCTGATGTAGGAGCACGCCTAGAAAAGCCAGAGACATCACCCGTTGCAGTTTTAAACTAGATACCATTTTCTCAACTCTCAATTCCTACACTGTGATCAACTCCAAAGCAAAGCAGTACTACGTGTATGTACGTCTCGTCTACGACTAGAACTACATGCCCTGGGTGGGCTGTTGTTGTTGTGGTCACTGGTCAGCTGGTTAGCTTCCGGTCCCCTGAGTTCCTGCAGACTGCTGCCACCTACTGGTTTGGAGAATTATTACATATTATCTGAGCGACGCATGCGCTGTGACAATGTGAAAATGCTCCGTCGGCCGACTGCTTGGGCTGCTTTTTGTGCACAACTTTTGCCAGTCTGTTGCAGTCTGAAAGTAGTCTGCAATAGTCTGGCCGACTAGGATTGGTCTGGAGTTACCTTTAGTGATGTCACATCACTGACAAATCCTTGGTATCTTTATGCCGTTCTACTTCCGTGTAGCATAGTAGCGACATAACTGTCGAATCCTTGGTATTTTGATCCTAGCCTTTCAATAGTGTTTGTTTACCGTCGCTCCACGTTGTATTTGGATTCTTTCACGCTTGCGCTTATGAAACACTAAACAGGATTATTATTTCATGTCAACATTCAAGTTAAGTTGGGCAAATCCTTTGCCCAACTTAAGACTGAACTTAATTTGCCCCAAGCCTTTTCTTTAGATATTTACAATTTAGGAGATATATCCAATCTGCACCACAATATAAAAGGGAAATGAGGGTGAATAATTTGGAAAATATATGAATGAAAGCCTCTTCTTTAATGAAGACAGTCATACGTTATATATACTCTCAAATGTTTATTAAAGGAGGAGTTCACCCAAAAAATGACTTATTTTCTATCAATTGCACACCCTATGAAGCCTTGAATCCATGGATTCTTTTTTGTTTTTGTCACATTCCTAAGCTAATAATTTCATTCCCGTCTCCTACCGGCTAATGTATCCGGTAGGAGACATAAAGTAGATTATTTGTGTCTCCTACCGGAAATACACACGGTCATCAAATTATTGTCTTAGGAATGCCACAAAAACAAAAATAAATCCATGAAATCAAGGCTTCATGGGGTGTGTAATCGATAGAAAATAAGATTTTTTGAGGGTGAACTCCTCCTTTAACACCCCTAATTTTAGTAGTAGAGCATTTTTCGCAGAGGATTTTGAGTACCAGCTGGATGATAAAAAGTGGAAAATAATCGTATTAAGTGCAAAGAAAATCACGTGTTCCAATAATAATTATGAAACCCAATATAAGATCATCCACAGGTTACATGTAACTCCAGCAATACGTAGTAAATATGATCCTACGTGTACTGGGCAATGTGTGAAATGTAAAAACAGGATTGGTACATACAGTCATCTGATGTGGTTTTGGCCCAAAAGTGTACATTTCTGGTTAATTGTTCAAAGAGAGATAATTAAAGTTTTCGGGATACAGATACACCTAAACCCAATGAACTGTATACTGGGCTTGGATTCAGATTACGAAAGCCGGTATAGATACATCTTAGGACTAGCTTTGTATGCCACACGGCTTTCAATTTTGCTAAAATGGTTAGATGAGGATCCCCCTGATATAAACTTTTGGTATGAGAAATGTATGTCCATATTACCAATGGAGATTATCACGTATTAAGAGGCACTCTTGCTGAGGTTTTTGAAAGAAGAATGGAAAAGAGTAATTTCTATGGTAGTGACCAATATATGAGAAGTCTAACTGTATTTGGGGAGTAAACATGACTATTTTAATTTTATTATAATTTTTGTTCAATTGTTGGTTGCTGGCTTGTTGTTGATTTTGTCTTGTTTTTATTTCTTTCTTTGTGAGTATGTTGTAATATGTGTCTAGTGTTGTGCACTTAACTGTTAAAAAATCAATAAAAACATTGAAAGAGAAATTGTAGTTCAGCTAGCAGCTTAGCTACTTGTAGCTAAACTTGTGTTGAACTAGCTCTGGTCCATAGCGTTAGGAGTTCACATTAACGCTATTTGACTGTACGTGTGTTTTTCTGGTCAATAGAAACATGCCATTGACCAGATTGGTAGATGGCGCACTGGAGTGACTAAAACATTTCTCTGTTCTGAAAACAATATTTTATTATCTGGCCAAAAAGTGCATTTTACACAGAAGGTGGGCGTCTGAGAGTCTTCCCACCGCGGAGAGTAGGGTTTCAACACCTTAACCGTCTTTGTTTCTGTGAGTATCTAATTGTAACAACAACACATTTTTTGTATATTGCACTTCACATTTGAAACAAATCTGAAGGTGCTACTGGACAGGATAAAAAACGTTTGCATAAAAACAACACATCTACAAAAAAAAGGCATGGGGGCAAAAACCCTTGGGTAAAACCAGAATAGCTAACCGAATGCAAACAGCGAACATATATTCTTTATTTTTGCTGAACCGTAGATATCGTGCACCCGTTCAAATCAGGAAAATTAACACGTAGGCCTACACCCAGGTAGCAAATCATGTCAGATTTCTAGTGTGACGACGTCTCCACGCCCCGCCGACCGGAGCGTCCGCTCGTCGGGACCCGACGTCTCCACGTGCCGTCCTTGATCAGCGTTTACCGTGCGCAGCGCCGAGTGCCCACCCGGCGTAGCGTTGGCGGGACGGGCTGACGCGCCAGCGGCCAAGTAGTGTGGCGCTGTCGTATATGACCCCCCCCCCCCATATATATTGCAAACCCCCCCCTCGTATATGACCCCCTCCCCCCATTTATTGTAAACCCCCCTCCCTCCCACATATTTATATATAAACACATTGAATAAAGGAGCACATATGTGAACTTATTTGTCCTTTTTATTAAAATAGCAAAATAAAGTTACAAATGCATAAAGCAATCACAATTGTACAAGGCAGGATGATGTACACTAACAAATCTGAGCTCAATTGAACTTGAAAAAGTAGGTTCAAAAGCTGCCTTGAAATTTCAAATTAAGACAACCTCACTATTCACTTTGTTTCAACTGAGAAATTCCAGTTTATTAAGTTGACTCAACTACAATATTCTAGTTGTCTCAACATCGTTTTGCAAGTTATCAAAGTTGATTGAACTTAATAATTTTATATTATCAATGCAAATATAATAATCATCATTATTATTTCCTTACCTCTTTGAACAAACATATTTCTATATTATTAGACACACAGCTTCAAGTTAAAATAACTTATCCATGTATAGAACTTGCCATTTCAAATCAAGGAATACATCACTGAAATATTACATTCGGTTGAAAAATTAAATGTATTTGAACTCCATTCTTCTGCTTGAACACGGGCATCAACACCATAAAAATATCTTGTTTTTAAGAATTGATGCATAGTAAAACAAACTTAAGGGTCTTAATATCAATATATAATATATATTTTTAACACATGAGTCACACATACCTACACCATTCAGAATGCCTTTAACAAAATAATGGTAATTCATTTTAACACTGTATGGGCCACAGGTCGAGGTCACAGGTCAACATTAACTTCAATTTATGTAGCTGTATTGTGTAAAACTGTACACATAAAACAATATGGTTACAGCAAAGTTTCGGAGCCTCTGATTACAGACATTCAGATATTGACAACACTGGTGTATTTGTTCAAAGTCTTGGGTCTTACATCAAAGTTACTGTTTTGTCTGTGGCCGCAGAGAACTTGGGTGCACTCTCACATGCTGGATACCAAGAGTGTTTTAATGTTGACACATTTTGTAGATTGAAAGACCTTGTTGAGCTGTTAACCAGCCCCTCATTCGCAACTGAAACCCTGTGCTACCTACAAACAAAAATCTCTGACCACAGACAATTGCTTTTAGAAGTATTTCCTAAAACTAAATTAAGACCTAAACATCATTATATTGAACATTATACTTTGCTGATAAAACATTTGGTCCATTAATTGAGTTTTGGACTCTTTGATTTGATCCAAAACAAGAAAGTCCTTGGAGTGAAGTGATGAGCAGAGCAGCTTTCATTCAGTAGGCAGCAAGGAGTGTGATGGTCCGCAACAGCAACCATTAGACACCAACAGCTGAAAAGCAGAGAAAACACATGTTAACCACTTTAGCCATAGGCCATCTCCTATTTCTGTAGCGTGAGGCAGCTTGATGAACAAGTACACCCCCTGGACTAAATGTGAAACATTTTAACAACACATCCTCAATGAAACATTACCGTAACAAGATGGTCTTTGGGAGTGATGAGTAGATTTCCTTCAACAGGTTAGAAAGCGAGGGTCCGGGTCATTCAGACGGTCAGAACAGCAACACCACACCAATAAGACAGCAGCTGAAACAGAGAAAACATGTTATATTGGTATACTCTTGGTTGCTTGTTTTTGCAGGAAATGCACTTAAGACTTCTGGTGATTAGTAGTTTCGTTCCCTACCTGTTGAATGTTGAATGCACTTATTGTAAGTCGCTTTGGATAAAAGCGTCTGCTAAATGACTGTAATGTAATGTAATGTGCTCCTATGAGGACTCCTACCTGTTGCCGTTGTTGTACATGGCCACCAGACAGTGGAGGTGGTACTAGTGTCCGCACTGGGCCAGTCTCCCCACCGACTATGCCCTGGAGACGGGCCCTACCCCAGGGCCTTTGTAGCCAAAAGGACCCCCTAACGCCATACAGATGGTACAGTCCTAACAGACAGGAGGAGGAAGTGGAAGCATGGGTCATTAGAGTGGAAGAGGAGGCTATATGCTGCTCTTTTTAATCTCTGAATCATCTCTGAGATCTCAGAGTCAACAGAACAAAGGGGAACTTCAACTCACTGCTCCAATGCTACCGTTTGATTACCTTCTCTGGTGGACTTTTGACTTTCTGTAGATACTTCTTTACCACCTCCTCTGGAGTCTTGCCTGGAGAGACAAGACGAGAAGGACAAGAAAGCAGAGGAGTGAATATGGGAGAAAGTGGAGGAGAATGCATGAGTCCTTCCTATCATTAGTATTGAAGGAAACAGTTCAGAATCAAATAACAGAGGTGCTACCTTAAATGCACAACAAGCCCACAGGGATGAACATGATCTATGCCTATGTCTACTCTCAGTTGGTAAAAAGAAACAAGACAGGTTCTAAAAACAGTGTGGCTTCCCTGTCTGTGCAAGCAAATTAACAGGTGTGCAGTTTGGAGGCCATTCTGGAGCCGTGTGGAACTTGGGCAATTGTTTGATGACACGTGTTACTCCATATTAGGGCAAAATGTTGGGGCACATACATACAAACACTGTTCTAAACGGCTGACCCCTTCGGTGCTACACCATTAAAAAAGGCACATTATAATGGCACAGTAAGAGGTCCTGAGTCTGACAACCAAACAGTCACTTCTTTTGTCATGGTGAGGCCCAAATATGGAGATGACTTCAGTATTAGCTGGTAGGCAACCTTTTCTGGCACATGTGCGGGCACTGCACTCACCCTTTGGGCGTCTGCTTCTTGGTGGTCTTGCGGCAGCAGTGGCCCAGGCCGGGGATAGGCTTGATGTCACTCATGCTGGCGGGAGGAGGGTGGAGGACCAGCTTGGGCGGACTGGTCAGACAGAGACAGAGAAAACACACATTAAACACTTAAACCCTCTCTGTAAACTGGACACAAGAATATGGCAGATCTACCAGCTCACAATGCGCTGGGAAGCATTGTCTTCTATCAAATCCTATCAAAAATAATTGTCTTACTGGCAAACCTGATTTAATCAATATGAACAAGGAACAGTATGCACTGAACAAGACTAGAATTACAACTAGATGAATGGATTCTAAATTGGACTAATGTTTTACACAACTTAAGGGTGATGGCCATTTTGTGGTTCCACAGATAGAGGGTTAAAGGTTGTACTTTGTTACATCTTGTGTACAGGTTCATAAGAGTAAAACTTATTTTGGTTTGGCTTCCTACAGGCAATGCAGCAGCATAGCTAATAACAATAGAATAATGATAGAAAACGTAAAAAGACTTAAAGAAAAGAGTGCAAACAGAGAATGAAAAGAGCAGAGTGAAGAGTGTGTGTACGCGCGCACCGTCCCACACACACACGCAAACTCTGAACAGTTTTGCGCCGTTTAGTCTACAACAAGCAAGTGCAAGTAAATATCGTCATTACATCCTTTATAAGACAATTAAACAGCTAAACCAACTACATTATGTTGTGTCGACGACGCCCACGCACGCACGCACACACACACACACACACACACACACACACACACACACACACACACACACACACACACACACACACACACACACACACACACACACACACACACTTACATTTAATGTAAAGCAAAATAATTAAGAAAATGAGCAGCCTTTCGTGTGTGTGTGTGTGTGGCTAGCCACAGCTAGCTACGTGGAGATGGCTTTTAGCTTATTCGGCCTTATTCTAGCCTACAGCTAACATTAGCTCGGCGATCTATATAAATAAAATAAGTACAAGTATCCATAACAAAGATTTGCCTACCAATCCATCTATCAAAAGTTAGTATCTTAACTCTGTGACGTGATTAAAAGTAATGTGGGCAATAGCAACCACCAGTTGGTTAGCTACAGTAGGCTAGCTAGCTAGCACGCTAACATTTAACAATGAAACAAAATCAAACATTTCTAAAACGAGATATTTAGACTACACACAGCAGGCATACATCCACACAGATACAAAAAAAATAGTAGGCTAATACACTAACCTTTAAATTACATTTCCCCGGAGGAAAAGGATCGATATATCAGCGGTGATTTTCCCCTCCGTTGAGAAGGCTGCCTGGGTCGACGTGTAGCCGACCGTGTTGTTGTGGTGGTGCTTGGCTAAGCTGGCTTATAGTTGAGGTATACCGCCACCTACTGTACCGGAGTATGTATTATGAGTCCCTGCTGTATAATAATAATAATAATAATAAATACATTAAAACCCCTCAACATTCTAGCAGTATTATAAAATACAAGTGTCAGCATTAACAATGCAAGGAATAAATATAATAGCAAAAAAATAAGAATAACAAAAACAAGGCTAAAAAAAACACTTGACTGAGGAGCATTTTATCCTTGGAAATATTTATACTATTGTCAGTAATATTACTGAAGTCACCTTATTTTGTTTTTAACACTAAATAACATCAATATACAAGCTTACAAATGGCTTTAGGCTTAGGGAGAAAAATGCCAAAAATTACAAATGGTGTCACCCATTCTTGAGAATTGGGATAATTTAATTTAATTTTGGGACATTTCAAATTATTACTTATTAACACACCAATTTTTTTAAAAAAAAGTTCGGTGAAAATATTCTTAAAGGATTTATTTATATGAAATACATACAATGTTTTGGTCTGGTTCCCTCTTTTTTGTATCCATAAAAGTGCTTTCCTAAATGTTGATGTCCTCACAAGTATAGTAATGACAGAGAGACAGAGAGAGTCTTAGAGAAACAACTCTAGACACTTTCCTCATGCTAATGTTGTCTAATCTACATTGAGTGCTATGCATTCAAATGTTAATATATACTCAAACATGGACAGCGTCACACTGGTGTGACAATAGAGGCTCACGACACATCGCCACGCAATCCATTGAGCGAGACTTCTCCGGCGCAAGGACAGATCAGCGTGGGTGTATTTCGGCACGCCATAAAAAGACCAGCGTGGCGTCAGCGGTCACGCTCGGTTGCTAGAGCTGGGCAGTCGCTTAGTATTAAAGAAGAACTCCTAACGATATGGACTTGTGTTGAACCGTATGTTGTTTGACATGCAGCATGAACCAACCTGCAGTGTTAGGATGGGTGTCCATAAAATCACCGTCCAGCAGTTTGTTTTGTGTCTCCAGCAGAGTTTCTAGTGTCTCTATCTCTCTCTGGAAGAGGTTGAACATGAACTCTGCAGCCGCACTGAGGCGTTCCAACACAAACACTCTGACATTAAGCTTCACACTACAAACATCATCACCACGCTGTTTTTCCAAAACACACAATATCTCCTCTCCCACCGATGTCATGTGTTCATTTATCGACAGCCGTACAGACTCCATTTGACTCATGTTACCTCCTTTATGAGACATTTTTAGGTGTATACTTGTTGTATACTGTTCTTTATCGATGGTACTTCTTATTGTTATGTCTTGCCTTTGTATTACTGTATCCGACAGTACTTTCCTTACTCTGTATCTGTAACTGTGTCACTCTTCACTGCTGCGCTGCCTCTGAAAAAAAACAACACGCATTTGCTTCCGGCTCAACGTGTTTCAACCATGAGTAGTAAAGGATCCAGGCACTGTTGGCTTTCGCCACCTGGTGGAGGAGGTGTGTAACTGTTACTGAATAAAGATTAGATTGATAGTGTGCGTGCGTGTTTATTTATTTATTTATATAATATGCAACTTGCCCTGACCTTCACTACAGGTAAAGAACAGATCTACGAAAGTTATTGTATTTGTTTAGCATTGCAAACACCATTAACGAGGTTTGTAAATGCATCTGGCTTTGACTGTGGAAAGCCACTTATACTACTCCCTTCCTCCTTTCACCTCCTTCAAGTCAGAACACATTCATAGGACAGTCACCAAACATATTAGATGTCAGGGGCTTTAAACAGCTGATCAATGTTCTTGCATCTGATTATAACCATCACTATTCTGCTAATCCTCACTGACTTCAAACTTCCTAGTCTATTCACAACTGTCTGTCTGTCTGTCTGTCTGTCTGTCTCTCTGTCTCTCTCTCTCTGTCTCTCTCTCTCTCTCTCTCTCTCTCTCTCTCTCTCTCTCTCTCTCTCTCTCTCTCTCTCTCTCTCTTCCATGCGTCTGTTGATGTGTGTGTTGTGGGGGATGGGGGGCCGGCAACGTTAAAGCAGTTGCATGCATGCACAAACTGAGCCAGCCAGTTCAATGGAATTAAATAGAAAATATAAAATAAAACAACACTTTCACAGACCCCCCAACTCTGGGATTGCAATACTTGCGCATTTAAAACGCTACTGCGCATGCTTCTACCGTTTGAAACCCTATTGCGCCTGCTCGGTAGGTGCTCAAGTCTTCCGATCAAATCAACGGGCATGCGGTAGAAGAGTGTTCTTCTGGACGCTTCATGCGCTGGTGAGCAACTTTCATTGAAATGAATAGGCGGGGCGGGGCAGTCCGCTCTCTAGATAACTTATTTAACTCTATTCTTCAAACACGTTGAACAGGAAATAAATAGTTCTACGTGTTGTTTATTTTCAGTAGCCGGCTAACGTAATGGTGGAATTATTTATCTTTGTGCCTTTACACATCATATAAATTAATTAATGTAGGAACAGCTGAGCTTTACACATTATATAAGTATATTACAGTAGGAACAGCTGAGCTTTACACATTATTTGTATATTACAGTAGGAACAGCTGAGCTTGGTAACGGAGGTCACATGACGTCGGTGGGAGAGGAGATATTGTGTGTTTTGGAAAAACAGCGTGGTGTTGATGTTTGTAGTGTGAAGCTTAATGTCAGAGTGTTTGTGTTGGAGCGCCTCAGTGCGGCTGCAGAGTTCATGTGCAACCTCTTCCAGAGAGAGATAGAGACACTAGAAACTCTGCTGGAGACACAATACAAACTGCTGGACATTGATTTCATGGACATCCATCCTAACACTGCAGGTCGGTTCATGCGATCATGTCAAACACATACATTCAACACGTAATTCTAGCTGAACAACTATGAGGTGTGGTGCTGTAGCCTTAGAATTGTTTTTTCCTAAAGGAAGTTATTATATGTTCAGTCCAGCAGATATTTTTGGCCCCTTCGTGGGCAGAGAATGTTTGTGTCTGTGTGAAGCAATTGAGTGAGTACACACACACACACACACACACACACACACACACACACACACACACACACACACACACACACACACACACACACACACACACACACACACACAGTGCCACACTATGGCTGTGTATCTGGAGTACATTAAATGTATGTAATATCATAGCCATACATGCATTAATAATGGGTTGGGGCCCGGCATCAGCAGAGTATCGGTGAGGGGGTATTAACGAAAAAACTAAGGGGCGACATAATTCAAAATGAATAACAATAAATAAAATGCAGCACCTTGTGTTTGTGGCATACACCAAGGCACCAGATCAAACAGATGGGTGTGCAGTGTATTAATGAATTATTATTAGTATTTATTTTGTATTAATATGTGTTATTGCTTTTAACAAGCACACATATATTGTCTACTTAGGCTACATTGTATAGCCTAGCCCTAGAATGGCAGATATTCCATGTATAGCATTTATTTCCATACACAGCCACAGAAAACACACAATGCATTTTTGTGGAGGGATTCACTGTTTCGTGTGTAGGCTACTCAACCAATAATTAATTTTGTGACTTAATTGGCTCAGCTCTTGTCACTGAAATATTGTGGCAGAAAATGTGTAGGCTATTTAGTAATTTGTCTCCACTTTTCCATGATATTTACACAAACAACATTCTCTGAATCTCCAAGTCCAGTGGGCACCAGATATTTATGTTTTTTTGGGCGGTGAAACCGCCCCTATATGTGAGGTTTGGACATCGACCACCCATTGCACCCCCCCAACCCTGCGCTGTGATTGGCCACCAGTGTACCCCCCTAACCCTGCACCGTGATTGGCCAATCACAGTCTATTCAGGACTGTGATTGGCTAGTGAAACATGACACATGTGCATAGCCCTATAAATAGGACTATGCACTTAAAAAGGGTGTACAATGGTTGGTCCACAATATTACTTTTCTTTAAGTGAACTTCCATCACTGTGATGACCACTGTGACCACACCGCCCACTTCACACTGGGTGTGATTTTTTCTTTTTTACCTACATTAATGAATTATTGTAAAACAAAAAGTAAGAATAAATGTATGTTTTACAAAATGGTGTGAAATAATGTAAAGTATATATGATTTGAACATGCACAGGAGTTATCTTTGGCTGTGTATGTGGAATACATTAACTGTATGTAAATGAACATCACAGCCATTCTAGGGCTAGTGCTGATGCTACCTCATGTGTCCTCTGTGTGTAAAGAGTTTTTCCCTGAACATGAGGAGAGGAGCTCCAGTCTGGTCCAGGAGGAACCACAACCTCCACAGATTAAAGAGGAACAGTTAGAGGCTGCTCTGTCAACATTGACATTACTATATAGGAAGACCAGGTGCAACACTCTCTCAGGTAAAATACATGTTTTTAAATCTAACCCCACTATCACCCCATAGAAGCTGCTAGGTCAGATGGGTTTAAATTGCAAGGCGTTTATTGTACACATACTTATGCCCGTGCATGTTTAAATAACAGGTACCTAAAGGACATGTTAATGAATGTTTGTATGAACTCTTCTGAACCGTGCACCAGGTAAAACAACTTGTTGACACTTAGGTTGTGCTCACATTGTATTACGTTGCCAAGCCAAGTTCAGCCATAGCTGACCTGGTGGTGTTCTGTTCATTCAATCATCTCAGACTGGTGGTGCCTAGAGGACCACAATATAAATAAGCCTCAGGGCTTTATTGTCTTTTTTATCCTCGGTCATATTGTGTATATTATATATGTTATTGAAGTGCTGATGTGCTCTTTCCTTTTATGACCAAATAAATGCATTAATTCATAGTCTCCTGTGTGATCAGAGATCTCTGCCTACTAGGGCTGGACAATTCACTGAAAATATATTGAAACCAACATTTAGAAACAATAACCGACTTAATCTTGCTCTTGCAAGTTCATTGAATAATATAGTGAAATCTAGTAAAATTCTAATAGATTTGTTATAATTGACTAAAGCAATTAATCTGATTAACCACTTAACCTTGTATTATACTTTGTTGTACAATGGTGGGGTGAGAAAATAGTGAAAAAAGCCAGTGTAGTGTTTTTGAGGGCCTAAGCGTACTCAAAAATAATTTGCAACTTTGCACACACATCGCAAGTGGTGAAAAATTAAGTATTTTATCAAATAGGGCCGTGGCCCCCTGCAAAATGTCAAAGTTGAAGCCCCACAATACGGTTTCACCTACATCTATACAAATTGGTACGCACCTGTATCACGTCCCAGCTTGCACAAAACAGTCTCAAGTCATTTTATGCCTCTACACAGGTTATACTTTAACAAACTCCTCCTAGAAGGTTAGTCAGATCAACCTCAAACTCGCTCAGCTTGCATAAAATACCTAGATGATGTAAACTTATCAAAATCGTGAGTTTTCGGAAAATGCTGTGACCGTGGCGAAGCATCGAACTTCCATGTTTCAGCTCCAAACAGGAATTGAAAATAGCCGATCTAAGTTTTTGTTTTTTGTTTTCTCTGCAACATATATACATACCAATTTGTATAGATGTAGGTGAAACCGTATTGTGGGGCTTCAACTTTTGTACGACATTTTGTAGGGGGCCACGGCCCTTTTTGATAAAATACTTAATTTTTCACCACTTGCGATGTGTGTGCAAAGTTGCAAATTATTTTTGAGTACGCTTAGGCCCTCAAAAACACTACAATTTGTGCTAAGAATAATAATAAGTCCTTGCATTTCAATACGGTTTCACACTGGTGCAGTGTTCGGGGCCCTAATAAATGGTAATTATGACAGACGTTTTGCATATGCCAAGTGATACATTTGTCAATAGGTGGCCGTCAATTGCATGATTATGAAATACCCGGCTCGGCCCTACTGATCATCTATTATGATGGACAGCTGTAGTGTACACAAAGATTCAAACATTTGATTACAGTACCATACGCAGACAGTGTTACATTCTCCCCACAAAGTGCATAGGTAAATTTGAATGGTTTCAGCTGATAGATAAGTGAGAATAGATCTATGGTTTAGAAATGGAGCATTTATTTACAGCGTCAGTTACTCCAACTACCACACGTAACACTTAATGAAATAAATAAATAAGGATTAAAGGGATATTTGACATTCAAACATGTTTGGGGTCATTTTAACGTCTACTCATGCTTTTGTGAGCACCCCAGACAGTATCTCTGTAGTCATGATCAACGCGGATCTGTCCGATTTTCCATATTCCATCCTGATTGGCTAATATTGCCTTTTCAAAGTTGCAAAATGCCTCAAATCATGAACGCAGCATGCGATGTCCGTGAAACTTTCCATGTAGATTCCCACTTGGCCCAGGAAGAAATGCCAAATTCAAAATTCAAATCAGCCTCCTGGTGGCGCTATAACAGGCCGATTCACATTTTAACCTATAACTGCACCGATCTCTCTCTAGAGCCCAAGGAAAAACCTTTGCCCTGCATTTTTCACATATGCCTTTTAGTTCTTACTCCTTCAGATTCTCTCCAAAAATCACGCAAATCGGTACACAGTATCTCTATAGTCATGTGATCAAGATGGATGTGTCCGATATTTCATATTCCATCCTAGTTGGCTAACATTGGCTTCCAAAGTTAGCAGGATAGGTCCATTTTGAACACCTCAAATCATGAACACAGTGTGCGATTTCGTGAAATCTTGCACGCATATTCCCACAAGGCCGAGGAAGAAATGCCATTATAGCGCCACCAGCAGATCTAATTTAGCAAACCACATTTTTGGAACAAAATGCCTCAAATCATGAATGCAGTGTCCGATTGCCGTGAAAGGCCTAAGAAGAAATGGCACCCTTTTCACAGTGGCCTATTATAGCGCCAACAGGAGGCCATAATAACCTACTTGACCAGGTGGAGACTTGTGCTCCGAGGAGCACTTTTTCTAGTTTCATGTTTGCTTTCATTTGATCTTTTCCACAGACCTCAGGCATCTCCCTGTATGTAAAGAGGAGGATTCCCCTGAAGAGGAGAGGAGCTCCAGTCTGGTCCAGGAGGAACCAGAGCCTCCACACATTAAAGAGGAGCAGGAGGAGCTACTTCAAAGACCAGAAGAGGTTGATAGGCCAATTCTGACATTACTAGCAGTGAAAAGCGAAGATGATGATGGTGAAAACATAGACACAGAGCCTGTAGCTAGCACCTCAACTGAACACATGAAAACACAAGCTGACGTAGAGGACTGTGGAACATCACATCCAACTAGTGAGGACCAGCTCCTCTCTTCACATTGTTCTGAATCTGACATCACTGAAGACTGTGATGAGTGGGAGACCAGTGTAGATCAGTCATCTTTAAACACACTGAAGTCACACAAGACACAACATATGGAAGGACAGAGATTGTCTTTGAGCAACAAGATGTCCCAGGACCTGAACTCATCGAAAGAAACTGACTCCATGCAGAGTCACACAGGGAATAAAGGTTATAGTTGCACAGTCTGTGACAAACTGTTTAATCTTAAGGGAAATCTGAAGAAGCACATGATGATTCATACTGATGAAAAGCCCTTTACTTGTAAAGTTTGTAGCAAAAGCTTTCGTGAAGGCTCTTGCCTAAAAAAACACATGAGGAGTCATACAGGCGAAAAGCCCTTTACTTGTACAGTTTGTAGTAAAGGCTATAGTCACAACGGTAATCTAAACAGACACATGATGACTCATACAGGGGAAAAGCCATTTACTTGTACAGTTTGTGGCCACAACTATATTCAAAAGGGCGATCTAAAAAAACACATGAGGATTCATACAGGGGAAAAGCCCTTTACTTGTACAGTTTGTAGCAAAGGTTTTAGTCAGATGAGTAACCTAAAGAAACACATGAGGACTCATAAAGGGGCAAAAAAACTTTAGTTGCAGTTCATGGTTAACGCTTTGGACCAAATTCACATCTGAAGATATCCTCACTATCGGATATCGTCACAATCTTGTATGTCCAACACTGTTACTTATTTATGAATTTAAAAACATTTTAACACAGAGAAGCTGTTAGTTGAACAGAAACTAATGTTTTCTTAAAAGGAGCATCTGAATTGACAAATTATATCAGACACATGTATTATCTAGGGCTAGGCCTTCTGACTTCAAATCAATATCACCATTATTTATAACTTTTGCGTGAACGTAACTTCAGACCTCCCAAAACAAACTGAAACAGCTACTACTCAGCCTAAAGCCCATGACCCACCTAATTCCAATACACTTTACTAGTCTGGCATGGCTCAGGGTAGAAGACAGGGTTCAGCAAATATCAATGGGCAAAACAATATTTTACTACTCTGCCACCATAATGCGGAATGCCCTGACATCATCCATTAAACGTTGTGAATCACTGGCTTCTTTCAAAGAACTGTCAGAAAATTTGAAGTGGAGATACATGTTAATTCCCCTAAAAATGAGGGGACATACACTGCCGTCCGTTTTCCTCTTTGACTTTTTTCTCCACCTGTAAATCATAGCTATTTGTATTTTTGATTACATGTATTAATGTGTTTGTTTTATGTTCAGATGAATTGCATTGAATACAATGTGTATTTTGGAAAAACAGCGCAGTGTTAATGTGTGTTGTGTGAAACTTAATGTCAGAGTGTTATCTGCTATCCAGCTATTCCAACCGGCAGATTTGTCGCACTGGGACACTGGGAGGCAAACTGCGAGTCATATATATATATATATATATATATATATATATATATACATATACATATATACTACTTGAAATAATGTAGTTTGTAACCCGCGGTGAGGTCGTACATTAGGCGACGCTCTGCTCCGTGAATGAGTAAACATTGTACACGCTAATGCTATTAGCATCAAGAGCTAACACAATGTGGATTGGAACACGAAAAGTGTCAATGTGTGAGCGAGTGCTATGGAAAATGATATCCATAGTGGTCCTCCGCTCATACAAGGCTGTGTGTGGACTCCTAAATGAAAGACCTCGACTCTTTTACAATTTTGTAGCTAATCTGTGAGCGAGGTCTGCCTCAGCCTGTGCTACTGTTGTCACATGCATCCTCTGTGTGCAAGACGGCAACAGTAATCATCTCATAGCTTGCGAGCTGTAACCTTGGCGACGGTTGTAACCATGGCGACTATAGATCCCATAGGCCGAACTCCGAATCTCCGGTGTTTACATCAAAACGCAAATAAACCGCTTACATTTTGGGAAAGTGAAAAACAGGCGTTGTCATGTTGTGCATAATGCTAATGGTCAATGCCCATGTGCAAATTCAGGTCAATTTTGCCAGCCACTGAGGAGAAGTTTCCTTGTATATATGTAGGATTAACATGCTCTACCATACCAATCTGGAACCCATTTGTTTTTTTCCCAACTTTTTTGTTTCATTTTTTTTTTTACACCCAAACACTCTCTGGGGGGTATGGAGCTCAATGGTGCAACCCGGAAGTGGACCTCTTCACTTCCGGTTTAAAAAGTGCCCAAAATGCTCCGAAACTTTGCGCACCCCCCCTAAGTGGGGGTCTGCCAACAAATGCATCAGACCCAAAAGTGGATGTATCACTTCCCGTTTTGAAAAGTGCCCAAAATGCTCCGAAACTTCGCCTACCCCCCCTAAATAGGGGTCTGCAAACAAATGCGTCACATCTGGAAGTGGATTTATTCACTTCCGGTTTTGAAAATTGCCCAAAATGCTCCGAAACTTCGCCTACCCCCCCTAAATGGGGGTCTGCGAACAAATATATAATGGTCAGTTTTTGTCTCAGACCACCAGAAACAAGCACGTGAAACCATTTGAGTAATTGTTTATATATTAAAACATTCTTCAATTTTTTTCAAACATTGTTCCTTTTTCCCTTAGCCTACATTTTTATTTGTTTTCATTTAATTTTTTTGGGTTTTGGTTCATTTTTTATTGATTTTACAATTCTTCTTTTCCTGTTTTTTTTTCATAGTCCACCAAAATGGACCACCCAAAATGGACCAAACCTGTTAAGAGCACCATTCAGGCCATTTGGAGTCGATTGGTGCTACTTTGTAGTGACACTATTTTGACTCTCCAGCCAGCTGCAGGCACACTTAAATTTTCTAAGGAAATTTGTTTCTAGTTAATATATGATATTAATCATCTGCTAAATCATCTCAATTGATTGATTGCACTGGGCTAATTTGACCATGACAGTCCTAAATAGTTTAAAAAAGCATACTAAAGCATGGCCTGCAGACATACTTAAATGTGGTTTATTGTATCTTTGCTGTCTCTAACTGTATAAAGTAGTTATTTCACCATTCCAGAAGTTGCACACATGTCTGTAGAGATACTTCTAAAAGTGGGTGATGGTTGACCAGGGTTTGCCAGGGTGCTTTGTGCCAGAGTATCCAAGATCTGGCTGAGAGCATTCAAGCTTTTCTCCATCTAGTGGATCAAAACAGTAAAAACATCATAAAGGCATGCATATCAGAATTTAAATGATAAAAAACCCTTTGAGAGAATGGTGAGCTACATTTTGAGTAAATCCCGAGGTGTCATCACAGACAAAAGATCAAGACAACCCTGAGGAGTGGAAGAGCTTTGAATAAGCCTGAATTTACCTCAGTCTTCAGAGAATGTCTGGTTTCATTCAGTTGTTCAGTCAGCTGTTTCAGCACACAGTCCACTCTGTCCACTCTGCCAAAACACACAGATTGATTGATTGAGTCATTGACTCATTCACATGCAGTGGCGTAAAGTAACTAAGTACATTTACTCAAGTACTATTCTTAAAGGGATAGTTCACCCCCAACATTATTTTTTTCTATCAATTACACACCCCATGGAGACTTCAATTCATGGTTATTTTTTTGTTTTTGTCTCATTCCGATGCTAATAATTTGATGACCGGCGGCGGCTCCAGTAGGAGACTCAAAGTGTCAACTTTGAGTCTCCTACCGAAGACATTAGCATCTTTCTGCCGGTCATCAACTTATTGATGATTTATTATTATTATATACACACATAATTCAAAAAGCTGCAGCTCACTAGGTTATGATAAACATTTGGTTCAACTGCTATATACAGTAGGAACAGTTCAATGGTTCAATGGACAGGTGGCGCCATCTTGTGAGGTTTTCAGCTATTACTTTCAATGGTGTGATGTCACGTTCTCTTTCTGTTATACAGTAAATTGCATTACAGAGCCATTACACTGGTGCAGTTGTGTGACCGGATGTGAATTTAAGGCCCTGTCGCAATGAAGGGTCAGACGGTTTACAACGGCAGTAGACACCCTGGAGGTGTCGACACATCAAAACCTGTTGACGCTTCTTTCAGAAAACGTTTCTATTTTGGAGCGTCGACACACTATGTGTGTATCAGTGCACTACAGTGTTTAATGGGTCTAAAAACTCATTGATGAGTTTAAATACGTATCGCAGTGTGTAAAGATTGAGTGTTCTAAATTCTCTTTTGAGAAACACAAGACATGTTAATTTATGACATAGAGCAGGGGTCTTCAACAGGGGGTCCAAGACCCCTTGGGGGTCCTCAGAGTTACAACAGGGGGGCCACCTTTCTTCTTCTTTTTTTTTGCATGAACCACATGAACCCTAGCATCACTATTCTGAGGGGAACGCATCGCAGATATTGGCTATTTTCGGCAAAGAGGTTTGGTGTACAATTAAAAAATCATGTATTTGACTTCTTTTGTTTCATTCAGGTGCGGTTCAAATTATTAGTACTTTCAGTGCAGCCAATATGTATACTGACGCTTCAAATTCTCCCACTTTTGATGTGAACAATTTGCCTAACTTGACATGAGTAATTGACTCTTTCTCTGTCAGGGCCTTTGGTGATTGAAATCCAATGAGGTTAGTTATCTCACTTGTCAGACATCTGCTTAAGCCTCTGGTCAAAGTCTCTGGTTGCAGTCACCTGTTGCAGCACACTGTCCACTCTGTCAAAACACACACAGTTCAGTACAATTCAGTACAGATCCATTTAGCTGATCTGTGGCCGGAGGTGAATTTAGTAATTGACATGAAATCGTAAACCAATAGTGTAAATTAACTAAGTACATGTACTCAAGAACTGTACTTAAGTACAATTTTGAGGTATTTTTACTTTCTTCAGTATTTACAATTTTCAATAGTTTTACTTTAACTTTTACTTAAACTTTAGTTACTAGTTACTTTGTAGATTGATTATTATTACAAAACATACACTAACCACTTACACTACACCTTGAGTGGGGACACTAACCCTATATATATTTCGGCCATTAAAAATAGCCGATTGACAAGATCGACAATGTGTCGCATCGCGATGCATTGTGAGCTACCAATACTTTTGTACTTTTACTCAAGTGCATTTTGAATACAGGACTTCTACTTCATAACTGTATATAAGTAAAACATGTGAGTACTTCTCCCATCACAGAATCGTTGGCATCTCACTTGTCAGACATCTGTTTGATTCTCTCAGAGTCACTGTCTCTCTGAATGGCTCTCTGGGCTGCCAGGAGGTTCTTCTTCTGGTCGCTCTCCCATCTCATGATACGGTCACGCTCATTACGTCTGATCTCCAACTCTAACCGTTTGGGGGGGAAATACTGAATTTATTCCCTGCCATTGGTGGAGATCTCCGTCTTTTCAAAAAATATATATTCTTTTGAAAATTCCACTAGAGGGCACTCTAACGCAACTTAGGAATGATCCTAGGACCCTGAAAGAAGGAATGGACAGATGTTACGTCTTCCCAAAGAATGACATTCCCGTCCGCTCCTTCTTTATCAGTTTTTGAAAAACACCCATTTCTCTTTTTTTTCTCCTTTTTTGGTGAAAACGGCTGTTAAACAACTGCCGACCGGGACAAAATGGACGATCGCGGTTACAATTGTTTTTCTCTGGTGGAGAGATCAGACCCTCCCCCATCCACCAGATATGCTTTGTTCAAGTGCACGCACACATCACGGCTCCCGTGGCTCTGTAGAGATCGTCATTATAAGGTAAAAAACCCTGGCAGAAGCTACATAATTAATTAATTAATAGCCGAAAGGGAATGTGTTAACATTAGGGGTGAAACGATACGTTTTATGAACGATTCGATACGTATCACGATACTTGGTTGTTGAAACGATACATGAACGATACAGGTTAATTTAGAACGATACGATACGTTTCGATTCAAGGATTTAAAATCGATATAGTAACTATTTATTTACCCAAAAATTCTGTGTGAAAAATAAACACCTGGATATAAACCTCTCTTTCTCTTTTTTCTTCTTAAAATTGCTAAATACAACGCACAAGTACTTAGTATTGATAAAATTGATTATTTGCATTGCAAAACGATTCGATACGATACAAAGTCAAACGATACAATATTTTGCTGTTTGCATAACGATATAGTAGATCCTTGAAAATTGAAAACAATGTTTCGATGCAGTTACTATATCGTTACACCTCTAGTTAACATAATCTGGGCAGTAGCTCAACATATGTGAGCTGAGGTTGAGCTGAAATGCTTGGCCTAGCCCTACAGACAATGTCAACAAATCAAAATATTACGTTGGTCACCAACCATCATAATCAATGTCATACATCTGTAGGCACCAGTGGTGTAAAGTAACTAAGTACATTTACTCAAGTACTGTACTGAAGTACAATGTTGAGGTATTTTTACTTTACTGGAGTATTTCCAATTTTCAGTACTTTTACTTCCACTCCACTACATCTCAGAGGCAAATATTGTGCTTCTCCACTACAATTATTTGAAAACTTTAGTTACTAGTTACTTTGTAGATTTTGATTATTATTACAACACATACATTACCTACTTCAGCCCTATATACATTTTGGCCATTTGAAAATAGCAGATCTACAAGCTCACAATGTGACACATTGTGAGCTTGTAGATCTGCTATTTTCAAAAGATTTGTATACATTTCATACATTTGAACACTTGTGAAATGGGACATTCTGCATAATGAGTAATTTTATTTTTGGTACTTTAAGTACATTTTTATACCAATACTTTTGTACTTTTACTCAAGTACATTTTGAATTCCAGACTTTTACTTGTAACAGAGTATTTCTATATTGCAGTATTGCTACTTTTACTTAAGTAAAAACATTGAGTACTTTTTCCACCACTGGTAGGTACTAAAAGCGCTGTTACACAGCCCGATTTTGTACAGATGAGATCAGTTTTCAAGAATAATGACAGTGGTAATGTCTCCCATCATTGTGCCCTGTGCATTCATACATGCATACGCACACAGTAAAATTGACAATTATAAATTATTCTCATGGTGTTCAAGACTTCACTCAATTGTCAAATCACACAAAAGTGTCATCTAAAGATGAAGGATTAACTGAGTCTTTAATTTGTTTTTGATTAGATCCAAATGAAATACTGACCACTGTGGTAGATCGGGCCTGAAGGCACCCTGTGGATTTTCTTCTTTAAAAACAAGAAGAAGAGATGAAGGTGGGAGAGTATGATGAACGGAGGAGCCAAAGAAGGACGGGACTTGTATTCGAGGATGAGCTTGTAGCGCTGGAACCTCCAGTAGATGTCGCTGTTCTCCTGCACCTTCTCAAAGGTGTAGCTGCGTGGAGGATTGAAGTGGCAAAACAACAACATAAAGGGATGAATGGGTAGAAGGGCAACATCAGAGGTAATGAGAGGAGATATAAGGTACTCACATTTCTTACTTAAAGGAGAAATCCGGACATTTTAAGTGTTATCTTTGATGTGTCGATACTCACTCACCGAGGTATGAAGTGGCGTTGAGTTTTTCCAGCGATGCCCCTGTCTGTGAGTCTGGTCGACCCCCACCATTGGAATAGTGGGAGGTGCGTGGCTCAGTGAAAATCGCTTAATTCCACAGCTCCAAACTTCTTTCTTTTCCCACAAATCCTCCTCATGGTGTCTCCTGATACTTTCACATGCACTGTTTATCACTCACGAGCTGGCGTTCATGGTCAGCGACGTGAATCTTTTCCTCTCGCGGGAAATCTCGCGAGACGCCTCGGCTCACTGCGCTCCTCGGGAAATCAAGCGAGACGCGAGATTTCCCGAGGAGCACAGTGAGCCGAGGACGGGAAATCTCGCGAGACGCGAGATTTCACGCGAGAGGAAAACATTCACGTCGCTGACCATGAACGCCAGCTCGTGAGTGATAAACAGTGCATGTGAAAGTATCAGGAGACACCATGAGGAGGACTTGGAGGAAAAAAAGAAGTTTGGAGCTGTGGAATTAGGCGATTTTCACTGAGCCACGCGCCTCCCACTATTCCAATGGTGGGGGTCGACCAGACTCACAGACAGGGGCATCGCTGGAAAAACTCAACGCCACTTCATACCTCGGTGAGTGAGTATCGACACATCAAAGATAACACTTAAAATGTCCGGATTTCTCCTTTAAGTTAAAGTATCAATACTGCAATATAGAAATACTCGTGTTACTTAAGTAAAAGTCCGGAATTCAAAATCTACTTGAGTAAAATTACAAAAGTATTGACATCATAATGTACTTAAAGTACCAAAAGTAGAAGTACTCATTAGGCAGAATGTTCCATTTCAAGTTTTCACATATTTTGAAAATAGCCAATCTACAAGCTCACAATGTGTCACATTGCGACACATTGTGAGCTTGTAGATCGGCTATTTTCAAATGGCCGAAATGTATATAGGGCTGAAGTGGTTAATGTATGTTTTGTAATAATAATCTAAATCTACAAAGTAACTAGTAGCTAAAGTTTTCAAATAATTGTAGTCGAGTAAAAGTATAATACTTGCCTCTGAGATGTAGTGCAGTAGAAGTTAAAGTATTGGAAATTGGAAATACTCAAGTAAAGTACAAATACCTCAAAATTGTACTTAAAGGAGGAGTTCACCCAAAAAATTACTTATTTTCTATCAATTACACACCCCATGAAGCCTTGATTTCATGGATTTATTTTTGTTTTTGTGGCATTCCTAAGACAATAGTTTGATGACCGTGTGTATTTCCGGTAGGAGACACAAATAATCTACTTTGTGTCTCCTACCGGATACATTAGCCGGTAGGAGACGGGAATCAAATTATTAGCTTAGGAATGTGACAAAAACTAAAAAGAATCCATGGATTGAAGGCTTCATAGGGTGCGCAATTGATAGAAAATAAGTCATTTTTTGGGTGAACTCCTCCTTTAAGCACAGTACTTGAGTACATTACTTTAGTTACTTTACACCACTGTAGCTGAGTGAGGGAAACCAAGAAGAGGTACAGAGAGGGCACTTATGGAGCCACAGACAGAAGGAAGGTGAAATGTCCCTGGTTCTCTACCTGAGTATGGCAATGAGCAGGTTGATGAGCAGTATGTTGGTGACCAGCAGGTAAATGACCAGCAGAACTATCACCAGCCAGTTACTGTACTCGATCCTGCATGGCTCAGCACCGCCCTCTATCTGTGTCACATTGTCAGTGCAGGCCAGGTCCCACTGTTCTCCCACTTTGATGACAAAAAAAACATGAAAATAAATAAAATAATGAATGAATGACTGTCCATCTGTTGTAAAATACAAAACTGTTATACTAATGGTAAACTAAAACAAATATAAATAAAGCTGCAAGCAGCATTGCCGGTGGCCAAGAAATAAGCGCGCGTGCACGCACGCACGCACGCACGCACGCACGCACGCACACACACACACACACACACACACACACACACACACACACACACACACACACACACCATCTACTTCCTCAACAGGAAAATGTCCGAAGATGTGCAGGTAAGGTCTGTAGAACACTCGACGGAAGATACGATTTGGGCTGGGATCGTAGGAATAGAGCAGCGCCTGATTGGCTACGCCATATGCCATTAGCCACACCCCCAGGAAGAAGAGGAAGAAAGAGACATCTTTCATCTGAACAGTGAGAAACAAGACATTTTGTGTTCATTACATAATATCAGTGACCCATGCTACCCTCATAGCATGATAAAAGAGCATTACTATCTGTATTATGTCTTACCATCTTGCCAACAATGATGATTTTTGGTCCCATCTGTTTGTGAGCAATGGAGATGTGAATGAGACGGAGTGTGAAGACCATGTAGTCGATGCACAGGACACATCGTCCAAACTCATAGGACCACTCAAACATCCTGAAGCACACAAGCAGAACAAAACACATTTCACCTCATTTAATTAATTTTAATCAAACTCTGAGTTTTCTGATTTGAAGATTATCATGGTTCCGGTATTTCTCAAAGCTCTCGATCGACTTCAAGTAGTCTACTATAGTGGTTCTCAACCTTTTTAGCTCAAGACCCAAAAGAGAAATGTGATGTCTCCCCGGAACCCAAATTATAGTGAAAATAGCCGATGTACAAGCTCACAACACGTCGCATTCCACGCCAGAGTTTAATATCATAATGTACTCACCAGTGCCAGCGATTTATTGTTGTTTTTTTGTTTTTTTCACGTCGCCACAGACCTCGCTAAATACCTTAAGATTGCGCGTTAACCTGTTTGTAGACACACAGGGTAGCTGTGTGAGTGGCCCAGAGAAGACCGTTTCAATTGGCGACATTCCATTTTGCAGTTGTCGCGGTTTCTGTTAAACAGTGTTCAGCGAGGAGAAAAAAAACTCAGAGATAATGGCGGATTAGGGGAAGATTTAGAGCGGCGGCGGGTGGGAACGAAAATCTCTGGATACGGATATTTCCATATCCGGGTGTGCTACAATGAAATGTGTCACTGCGAGGGAGGCCTACAATGAAATGTGTCACTGCAAGGAAACCAGGGTTTTGGTCTGCCTTCAGCCTTTCACTTCCGGTGGTGCGACTATGTTTTCATTCCCACTAACAATATTTCTACACGGAACACTAACACCACTTCTCCCAGAGAACATGGATCGTTTTGGTTATAAGCCCACTTGTTTCTATGATGAAAGAGCAAGTTAAAATGTGAATATCTTTCCGTGCTTTTGTCTGCTCCGAGGACGCTGTTGTTAAATGAGTTTCGGTTTGTTTCGAGTGGGGAAGGATCGGCAGACACGTAAATCCCGCCCACTACATTTGATTGGGTAAAGCGCGGCCTGCTTCCTGATCTGAAGACATGCCCACTTGTAGGCCAGTGCGTACGCGATATGACGAACCCCCCCGACAGATTCAAACGCAGAGCAGAATCTGTTCTTGAGAGATTAGGTTTGTGTAGAACTACGCGATTGACACGCAATGTGTTAAAAGTTTTTATTTTTTTATTAAATAATTATTATTATTAAATAATAATAATTAAAAACAAAATGTAGGAAACAAAAAATAAATGTGTATTTACTCATAAAAACCCACGCATGGGTCCCGAGTCGACCACTGTTTGGGAAACAGTGTACTACAGGAACCAATCATGTCTGTGTACCAACCTGCAGACGAGACCAATAATGAACAGAACGATGGCAGTGAGGTCACACTTGTTCCAGACATCCTGCTTGTAAAGCCTCATACTCTGGTGCCAAGTCATGTGGTCCTCAAAGAAAGCCTGAAAGTCATGAAACACATCGACCAAACTGAATCAAGCTGACAGATGTGTGAATAGTGACCGCCGGCTGCGAGAGGACAATGTTTAACATGCTTTGAACGTGTCACATGACCTTACATTACAGCTGTGGAAACATTGCAGGCAGCAAAATGATTGTACTTAGAGCCTCCTCAACAGTGTGGACAAAAGTAAAAAATAACATGAAGATTCAAAATAGCAGTGGTGGAAAGTAACTAAGTACATTTACTCAAGTACTGCACTTAAGTACAATTATTGTACTTTTACTCCACTACAATTATTCGACAACTTTAGTTACTAGTTACTTTGTAGATTTTGATTATTATTACAAAACATGCATTAACCACTTCAGCCCTATATACATTTTGGCCATTTGAAAATAGCCGATCTACAAGCTCACAATGCGTCGCAACACAACACATTGTGAGCTTGTAGATTTGCTATTTTCTAAATATTTGTATACATCTGAAAACTATTGAAATGGGACATTCTGCATAATGAGTACTTTCTACTTTTGGTACTTTAAGTACATTTTGATACCAATACTTTTTTACTTTTACTCAACTACATTTGGAATTCTGGACTTTTACTTAGAGTATTTCTACAATGCAGTATTGATACTTTTACTTAAGTAAAACAATTGAGTACTTTTTCCACCACTGCAAAATAGTCATATTCCTACAATAAACGTGCAAAATCTGTCGGTCAATCTATGCGTCAGTAGTTCACATATTATCTCGAGAACCACCTGACCGATCGACTTCAAACTTGGCGAGTGCGTCGAAGAGGACCAGAGGGACTGCCTCGCCCGGTGTCGAGGTGGTCAGATACACGCTTGTCCAGGACCTCAAATCCAACAGATATTCCCATATGTAGGCATCTATCTATTAATCTATCATGGTTAAAACAGAGTTTGAAGTTACAATGGGTTTGCATAGGAAGGAGGCGTGTCTGATAAAAAATTAATATCAAATATATTAATACTGAATCAGGCAACTTAATAACTGTCTGGGGTGTCTGAGTAGATGTTAAAATGACCCCAAACATGTTTGATAAGTGATTTATACCACTAAAGGTCTCCCACGAGTAGGTTCCGTGGCGGGGCGGGTCATGAAAAAACCCGACCCGCACATCACTAGTAGACACCATTCAGGGCCATTTTCCTGCTGTGCTGTGCAAGTCCAGGAAGGTTTTGTTCCTTGAATTATGTTTGACTCTTTGGTATATTAATGACCTGTGGTGGAAGAAGTACTCAGATATTTGACTTAAGTAAAAGTAGCAATACCACATTATAAAAATACTCTGTAACAATTAAAAGGCCTGTGTTCAAAATGTTACGTGAGTAAAAGTACAAAGGTATATTGGCATCGAAATATACTTAAAGTACCAAAAGTAAAAGTACTAACATGTTTTGAAAATAGCAGATCTACAAGCTCACAACACGTCGCATCACGACGTGAGCTTGTACTTGAGAGTAAATGTACTTAGTTACTTTACACCACTGTGAATGACAAACGATTTAAACCCCATTTGTGTATTTATTGGCTGAGCGGTGAGTGTGTGCTAACAGGAAATGTAAGAGAGATATAAGCTCCCCCTCCACCCACCTGTCGGATCTCCTCACATATGAAGGTGAACACCCAGAAGTACAGCACGTATTCACTGATGGCCGGGCGGCCACTAGGGGGCGGCAGCTTAAAGTCCACCAGCAGCACATAGGCAAACAGGAAGAGGAAGAGGAAGTACATCAGCACATTGCCCACGAAGGAAGTGACGGGAGCACTCCAGAACTGATGCCATCTGGAGTACAGAATTCTGCAAGGCGGAGCATAATGACAAACCCACTCAACTTCTAGTCTTTAAACACAATTAAACAATTCCATGGATCATTTTGGTAATAAGTGTAATATACAGGTTGTGACAACAAGCGTATTATTGCGTTAAGTTTGGATGTATGCATACATGTATGGCCGTCGAGCACCAACCTGAACCTGAAGGTGATGAGGTTGGTGTAGCAGAGCACAGGGCAGAGAAGGGTGAGAAGCACTTTCCACATTGTCGTGTCCCTCTCCATGCTTCCCAACCAGATCTTAGACAGCTTGGCCTGAGAAGCAGAACGGTCTGTTTTTTTCCCTGCCATTTCTGAGTGTTAATGTTACAGTTTCTGTAGCAATGGTACCGTCACCGTCCCTCTGGGATATGGGATATAAACAGCAGATGGGGGGGCCAAAAAACTGGTCAGTGACATACCAAGGTGATGAGCGGAGATCGTTTACCATTTTCCATGTATTTATTTATTTGGAGGGTGACTTTTTAGTTTGTCCCGTTGCCAATTCCACATAGTTTGGGATTTTTCATTTTAGTTTAGTTTTAGTTTGTTTTGATAATTATTTTCTTATTCAGTTAGTTTTTATTAGTTTTAGTTAGTTTTTATTAGTTTTAGTGTTAGTGTTTTTTTTTATACTTTAGTTTTTTTTGTCAGGTGCAGGATTGAAAAGGTAAGTATCGTGTAATAAAAACTTTAAAAAAGATAGTACGGTCCATTTGGTTTCATTTTACGCTCTCAAGAGCTAAAGATCTATAAGGGTCCATTTGGTTACCAATACCAACTCTCCATCATTTAGCTGGGGACCACCTGGCACCCACTGGTGGTCCCCGGACCACTAGTTGAGAACCACTGCTCTAGACTAATAGCTGAGCTGGCCAGACAGAGACGGACCAACCTGTACTCCATCATGGCTGAAGAACAGACGTGCGTCAGCAGCCATGCCCATCTGGAGGCAGTTTGAGCCCCACACCGGAGAGTCGCTGGTGAGCAGCTTGAAGGAGTGACTGCTCTGGTAAAAGGAACTGAACACATCTGAGGAGAGGAAGATGGCACACAGGAAAAAGCATTATTACAGAGCTTAACCCATTCGAACCGGGAACGCATCTGTTTAACCATTTTATCCATATTTACTATATACTTTGGCTATTCAAAAATAGCAGATATACAAGCTCATAACGTGGCACTGAGTGCGCTATGAGCTTGTAGATCTGCTATTTTGGAAAAATCTTTTAATATATATTAGGGAACATTTGTAACTTTGCTTCTGGGGGTCCCTGGAACAAAATATTTTTAGATGGGGTCGGTGGCCAAATACATATCATTTTGGAGGTCCTTGACATGAAAAAGTTTGAGCACCACTGATATACTGTATATAGCAACATAAGTTTTTTCAATTTAGAAGACATTAGTAGAATCCCCAGAAGCAATAGATTTGAGTTCCAAATGTTTGCTTTAAAAATACATATATTCTAAGATTTGAACACATTTTCACGATTTAAAAGAAATTGCAGATCTACAAGCTCGTAGCTCTATGAGCTTGTATATCTGCTATTTCTTTTATAGCCAAAGAAATCTAAAAATAACACAGGTCTTTCCAGGTCTAAATGGGTTAAAACAGATATATAATAAGGAATTAAGAAATGTTCTTGGACACAATGAAAACTATATTAAAATATGCATATATTATCAAATATATTTAGCAGTAGAATGTTTCCAAACTGGGGTCATGGTGTTTAAAAGCAATCTCTTCAATTATCACTTGATAATTATTACTTATTACAGAGTTGAGAAGGTGCACATACAATATCACAAAAGGATATTGCAGAGCAAATTCATAGAGATTAAACTAGTTGTTGGCTTGTGTCTTTTTGTCTAGTTTACATGAGCTATAAACAGCTATAAAGAGCTATATATATTGATGGTGGCAGTACTAATACCCATAATGCATTGGCAAACAGCCAGAGCAGAGGGGAACTGACCTAATATCATCAAGGGTTGAAAAGGTGTTTAACTGGAGACCTGAGGCAGATTATACAAAAGCCTTCTAAATCAGTAGTTCTCAAACTTTATTCGTGCCAAGGACCCCTCAAATTGATATATATTTGGCCACGGACCCCCCATCTGAAAATGTTTTTACCCCCAGAAGAGAAGATTTGTGATAAAAAAATAATATTAAAAAAAAAGAATATTCAAACATAATATATAGGGTTATATATATATATATATATATATATATATATATATATATATATATATATATATATATATATATATATATATATATATACACAGGTAGCTCTCGTGCACATCCAGGGTAGAGGTGCTGGTTTGGCAAGATGATGCATAAGAAAGAAAGGAACCTTCCCACTGCTTCTCTTTGGAAGGAACCGCACACTCCAAATGACGATATATATATATATATATATATATATATATATATATATATATATAGCAGAAGTTGGTGTGGTTGTTTAATTAAGAGGTATTAAAGATGCCACATTTTGTTTCTGGAGCCTGGAGTAGAAGACAATCTAATCTTTTCAAATAGGTTCATGTCCGGTCTCCTGTTAAGATGTGGTGTAACAGGCCCAATGCTGTGTTTTAAGTTGTATTTATGTAATCTGCCATGTACAGCATAGAGCTTGAGTGTTTGATTTAGTTATTTGTTTGTGAATTATCATGTTGGTTCATTGTTCATGTCAAATGAAATGTAAAAGTGTCCTGTAAGTCCATATGGGCTGGGCTTACTTGGAAGCATGACACGTTAATAAAGAAAAATCATCATATAGCTGAAATAAAAAAATGACACAGATGCTTTCCTGGTTTTAATAGGTGAGGCATTAGGGTAGAAATGGGTTTTGCGTCGTTATACGGTCAGAGTAGTGATCTGAGAGAGCGGTTAAACCAATAATGATTTGTGTGACATCAGATTCCAATGGATTCTGAGCTCAGTTCAGGAGCTACTGCCTAAAAAACTTCAGTTTGAGTCATTTATCGGTGAGAGGTCTCTCACCGTGTGCCAGTTCCTCGAACCTCTGTGCCAGCTCAGCCATAGAATGCTTGGCCTCCGTCTCACAATCCATCTTGGACATTTCCCTGAGCATCTTGCACGCGCTCAGAGCACTCAGCACCGACTCCTCTGACTGGAAGATGGACAGAGGGACAGGCAGTGGTGGAAAAAGTACTCACATTTTGTACTTAAGTAAAAGTATCAATACTACAAGGTAGAAATACTCTGTTGCAAATAAAAGTCCGGAATTCAAAATTTGGTAATGGTATCAAAATGTACTTAAAAATACCAGAAGTAAAAGTACTCATTTTGCATTTCACAAGTTTTCATATGTATAAACATCTTTTGAAAATAGCCGATCTACAAGCATCGCGACACATTGTGTCACATCTACAGCTTGTAGATCGGCTATTTTCAAAAGGCCGAAATGTATTTAGGGCTGAAGTGGTTAATGTATGTTTTGTAATAATAATCACAATCTACAAAGTAACTAGTTACTAAAGTTTTCAAATAATTGTAGTGGAGTAAAAGTACAATATTTGGATCCGAGATGTAGTGGAGTAGAAGTAAAAGTATTGGAAATTGGAAATACTCAAGTAAAGTACAAATACCTCAAAATTGTACTTAAGTACAGTACTTGAGTAATGTACTTAGTGTCTTTACACCACTGGGGACAGGGACAGAGGGACAGGAAAACAGAGGGCTGGTTACAGACTCTCTACGCCATTGGTTCTCAAAGTGGGGTCCGGGGACCCCCAGGGGTCCTTGGGGGGATACCAGGGGGTCCCCAGCAAAATGTCTTAATATTGCATCACAATCAATTTAACCACTTTAACCATATTTCATACTTAAGCTGTTCAAAAATAGTAGATCTACAAGCTCAGAAGCTACGAGCTTGAAGATTTGCTACTTTTGAAAAATCGTGAAAATTAGTGCAACATTGGCGAACATATGTAACGGACATTTGTAACTCAAACCTTTGCTTCTGGGGGTCCCTGGAACAACGTATTGTGAGATGGGGGTCCGCGGCCAAATATATCATTTTGGGGGTCCTTGACATGAAAAAGTTAAAGAGAACCACTGCTCTACGCATACATGTATGCAGTGGTGGAAAGTAACTAAGTACATTTACTCAAGTACTGTACTTAATTACAATTTTTTGTCACTTTTACCTTACTGAAGTATGTCCTATTTTTTATACTTTTACTTCTAATCCATTGCATCTCTTTGTCACTACAGATTTGACTTATTATTACAAAACAAACATTAACCACTTCAGCCCTATTTAAACTTTGGCTATTTGAAAATAGCAGATCTACATATGATACCTTGTGAAATGGATAATCTGAATAATGAGTACTTTTACTTTTGCTACTTTCAGTATATTTTGATGCCAATACATTTGTACTTTTACTCAAGTATAAATGTTGATTACCGGACTTTTACTTGCAAACAGAGTGTTTCTACATTGCAGTATTGATACTTTTACTTAAGTAAAGAAATGTAGTGCTTTTTCCACCACTGTTCATGTATACACAGTACCAAATATAAAAATCACACCCAGTGTGAAGTGGGCGGTGTGGTCATCGGAGTGGTCATCACAGTGATGGAAGCTCACTTTTAAAAAAAATGTTTTTTTAAGTGCATAGTCCTATTTATAGGTTATTAATTGTGTGTTAATTAAAGTGTCTCGCTAGCCAATCACAGTACTGAATAGAGTCAGCCAATAGAGTCAGCCAATCACAGTACAGCTAGGGGTGTACTAATGCTAGGGTACTAATTATGAGCCAATCACAGTACAGCGAAGGGTGTACTAATGAGGTGTCCCAACCCCACTTATAGGGGCGGCTACACCGCCCAATATAGGGGCGGCTACACCGCCCAAAAATACTTCAGCTTTTTCCGGGCATCACGTGTTTTACCATCTCCCAGAAGAAGACAGCCATGTCACTGCGGTTCTGTAGGACAGCCCAGATGAAGAGAGAAGTCCAGGGGAATTCACAGGGCTGCTCCCTGTAAGAACAGTCTCCACGCAGCAGCTTACTAGCATGCTGAGAAGGAGAGAAGAACAGAGCTATGAAGAGGAAAGGCATTAAAGGCCCCGTTTAGACTACAGTCAAATCCAGTCAAATTTTCTCAAATCCGATCTTTTGACCTGACTGCTCACACTGCATTTGCAAGTGACCAGATCTGATCTGTCACAGATCTGTGTGTTTAGACTGATTTAAACAACGTCAACCCAATTGGCGCCCTGCGTCGACATATCTGCTTTGGTTGCCGTGGTAACGACGTAGGCGTCATGACGTCATGACTTTTAGGACCTTGTGAACCCATTTTCTGCCATACATTTCTACAAATTTAGCTTGTACTGAGGCATCCCCCCCAAAGTGCTAGGAGACATTGAATTTCTTCGTCTGTCCACTGAATGCTGCTCGCCATTTCTTCTGTAAAACTTGCACTATTGTTTTGTTTTCATTACACCTCTTGTGCTCTCGTAAATCAAAATCAATTCTCGCTGTGTAATGACGTCAGTGGCGCTCAGGTCGCGCTGCAAGTGACGTTTTGGACAGTTTGATGTGACTTGGGTGGTTAGATCAGGTTACTGCGTTCAGACGGAGACGTATCTTTAGAAATCAGATTTGAATCAGATTTGAAAGCACCTCTGAATGTGGCTCAAGTCGGATTTGTAAAAATCGGATTCCATGTGACCTGTCTCTGTTCAGACTACATAAAACATTCGGATTCCAATCTGGATATGGCATCGATCTGATTTAGGCTGGATTTGGCTGCCATTTGAAATGGGGCCTAAAGGTTCCGGTAGGAGACACAAAGAGTCTCCTTTGTCTCTCCTACCGGAACCGCTGCTGGTCATCAAATTATTGGCTTAGGAATGCGACAAAAACAAAAAAAATATCTATGAATTCAAGTCTCCATGGGGTGACTAATCGATAGGGGGAAAACATATTTTGGGGGTGAACTATCCCTTTAAAGGCCCAATCCAGGATTGTTTTCGAACATATACATTGGGGTTATATTCACATACTGTACATTCTTAAAGAGTTTAATTTGTAAATGGAAACTATACTATTTGCAAATATCTTACCCCATCATAAATCTAAATATTTACTCCAATGTTTACACATATTACCAATGTAAACAGACCTTTCAGCACCAGAATACATTAAACATGTTGTCAACAAAATGTTGTCCTTCTATCATTCAATAATAAAGACCTAGAATATAAAAATGTCTCCCTGGCTATTTGTTTACATTCATAGGGATCAGCCCTTAAAACCGGAAAACATCTGTGTCATTTCAGATTCTCTCTCTCTTTCTCTCTCTCTCTCTCTCTCTCTCTCTCTCTCTCTCTCTCTCTCTCTCTCTCTCTCTCTCTCTCTCTCTCTCTCTCTCTATATATATATATATATATATATATGCATAGCAGCAATAGCATTTATGCTTTAGAACATTGGTTTCGAACAGTGGTTCTCAAAAATAGCAGATGCACAAGCTCACATGTTTTTGAAAAATCTTGAAAGTGTTTGGAAAATTGGAATAATTTTGAATTTCTCAGACACAAATCTTCTCTTCAGGGGGTCCCTGGTAGATCCGGGTTCGCAGCCAAATATCAGTTTGAGAACCACTGATTAGAAGGCATTTGTAGAATCGGCCTTAGGTCTTAATGGGTTAAGAAAGAAACAGTGATAGGTTTGTAATTTTTACATGGGTATTAAACTAATAAAAGTTATTTAATTTGATAAAACACGTGTAACTGATCCTTGAAAAATGGCAGCATGGTACAGGCTGGCTATTTAATCACTAAACCCTGTATACTTATGTAGAGGGGTCTAGACTAGGCCGCACATTTATTTCCCTCTACGTTAAATATCTTCATCGAAAATAGCAGATCTACAAGCTCACACCGTGTCGCAACACAACACATTGCAAGCTTGTCGACCTGCTATTTTCGGATAATGTTCACCCCAAAATAAGGATGTTAGGGTTCATGTTTAATGGGTTAAAGATAAAATAATGGTAGCAGTATTGTGTGGAGTTAGTACCCTCAGAGACTTCCTGCCAGAGGTGAAGTCTTCTAGACCCAGAGCATGGCAGTAGAATGGCTTCTCTTTGCCCAATAACTTCCTCAAGACACCTGACAACTGGAGACACAGGGAAGAGGCAAAACAATAATAATATATTTTAAAAAAAAAAGGAAATAAGACAAACTTATCACAAAGGCCAAATTTCCTCTTAAATCAACAAAGTGGCTTTGTCCAAATAAAAATATTGTCAACAAAAAAAACCTGCCTAATGATGATGTCACTGGTCGGTGTGTGTCTGAAGTGTCTGCAGCCCTCCTGACACAGGCCGAATAGATTATTTAAATTTGTATAATGAGCATTAGTGAGGACGAATTACATGAAGAATGGTTGAAAATGGCTGAAGTCGTCCTTTAAGTTCAACCATGTCTTGTCTCCTGACAATCTCCTGGATTGTCATTTCTCCTGGATTTGGGAGAATCCAGAAGAGGTTTTTGAGGGTGCACAGTTAAAAACGAACACTGTATCCTGTTGTTGAAAAGGCCACTGAAAATAAAAATAGCGATCTCTCTCCCTCTCTCGCCCCCCCCCCCCCCCCCCCTCTCTCTCTCTCTCTCTCCCCCCAAGGCAGGTTACGGCATAAAGAGTACTTTTACTTTTGGTAATTTCGATTTTAACGGAGTTGTTAAGTTAACAAGAGGAATATCCACTATGTTTATCCACTCGACCACTAGCGAAGCTTTGAACCGCTACATGTAATATACAGCTAGCCTAGATGTTGGGGTTAATATTATAAATTATATAATCTAAATTTAGTATGTTTACTCAAAGCATACGTTTACTCAAAGCATACATTTACTCAAAGCATACATTAGAACTGCCCAGTCTATCGGGGTTTTTAAATCCCGCCTTAAGACACACTTCTTTTCTCTAGCTTTCAATGTTGTTTGAACTTTTGTCATTTACCTTGTTTCACATGTTTTATTGTATTTATTTCTTTGTCTTGTCAGCAGCAATAACAGCAGTAGTGAAGGTCATCAGGTTCATAATAACATATCGTCTCAGTCGGGTGGAAACCTCATATGTCCAAAACGGTTACTTTTCAGGATTCAAATAAAAAAATAGCAAAGGTAGCAGATCTACAAGCTCAAAACGCGATGCTTTGCGCCGTGTTTCAAGCTTGTAGATCTTCTACCTTTCATGCTTTTGTGTGACGCTGTAGTATGATCGAGTAGAGCGTTAACTTACGAAAAAACACAACAAGTTAGAAAATGGAGATACAACATTATTTCTCTAAACCCCACCTCATACAGGCTGATCTCTCTCCTTGTTTTAAGCCGCTCTGGCGGCTCCTTCACACACTCCATTGGCACACAGATCCCTGTCCTCTGTGTGTGGCCGGAGGTTTTCTTCTTCCGCTCCTCCAGGCGCTCAACTAGCAGCTTGTAGGCCAGTGTGCCTTCGGCCACCGAGCGGTAGAGGCTCTCCAGCCTGCCATAGGTCAGGTAGGCCTGGATGTTGAAGCCGTTCTCGGTGAAGAGGCGCACAAAATGGGGCTTGTCGTTGACCAGTGCCTCCGTCATGCAGTCGTCTAGGTCTCGATTCTGTCGGACAGAATGGAGGTCAAGAGGGACAGGTTATCTAGCTGTTTGTTTAGTTGTTGTCTTTTTTAGGTGTAGACCAGAAAGAAAGAAAAAAAGGACAAAACTTTCATATATCATTTTAAAGGTCTCCATGAGCTCTATCTGATGGTAAAAGTCATTATCATTTTTACTTATTTTTTTTTACTTTAAAAAAAATAAAGGCATGGTCAGTATCATGAGATCAGTATCATGTCAGTATCATGGTCAGTATCATGGTCAGTATCATGATCAGTATCATGTCAGTATCATGTCAGTATCATGATCAGTATCATGTCAGTATCATGATCAGTATCATGGTCAGTATCATGGTCAGTATCACGGTCAGTATCATGTTAAGTATCATGATCAGTATCATGGTCAGTGTCAAGGTCAGTATTATGGTCAGCATCATGGTCAGTATCAAGGTGCCGAAGAGCCTCTACGGCACAGTGGCCGAAGCATTTTCAGTATCATGTCAATATCATAAATAGTATTATGGTCAGTATCATGGTCAGTATCATGTCAAAATCATGTCAGTATCATGGTCAGTATCATGGTCAGTATCATGTTAGTATCTGCACTGAACTGCACTGCACGCAGTGATGTGTTATCGTCAATTAAAGGTAGGGTAAGTGATATTTTTTGGTTAAAACAAAAAGTATGTTGTTAAAAGGTTAAAGCACTATATTTTGATAGTAATCATTGCTATAGAGTGTTTGTTCAGTAACAGGAGTCTCCCTGTCTCTCCAGCTCTTTAATAAACAGAAAATACATTTTCCGGTAGGTGTCAAAATCTCAGCCAATCAGGAGAAAGTACCAATTTTTAAGCTTAATTTTTATAGTGTTCCAGTTCAATTTTTTTGCCTGCTCATTTCTTAGTGTCATCACTTCCAATTGCACTTGTTTAATCTATATACCGATTGAGTTTTCTATCCAGATTGGATAAAATTGGAAATGAAACTGAAACTGAAACGAAAATGCATTTTCTGTTTTATGAAGAGCTGGAGAGACAAGGAGACTCCTTTTACTAAACAAACACTCTATAGCAATGAGTACTATCAGAATATAGAGCTATTTAACACTTATTTTAACCAAAGAAAATCGCTTACCCTACCTTTAAACCGCCAGCCGTCTTAAATGTTGTTGTCTTAACACTTGCATGACTAAGCTATCAATATGACCGATTTTGAGAATTTAAAGTGGATTATCTTCTCTCATGAAGCTCTGAGAAAGTTCCCCTTTCATGACTTTTCCTAAATATTTGTTTCAAATCATCTCCGTTTTTTTTTTCTTCTGAAACGTATTATAAATATGAAATATATACCATATATACCATCCCAACCGTTATATTTCGGCTAAATTGACCGCTCTCCCCCTCTCTCCCCCAGGCAAGAGCAGTTGACACCTCTAGACCCCCCGCAGAGCGGCCCGTAGACGAGCTGCGAAGCGAGTCGATGCAAGTCTATGTTGCCATGTCTGCTTATTATAAGCGACTTTGGGCTTGTTTTTCACGTCTTTCTATTATTATTAATATTATAATTATATAATTACATTATAATGGTAATACTTTTCTACTCCACTACAGCTCAGAGGCAAATCTTGTACTTTTACTTCACTACAATTATTTGAAAACTTTAGTTACTAGTTACTTTGCAGATATAAATATCTTTTCATACTTGTTTAGATTAGAGCTTCATGCATTTTTATTAGGTATATATGTATATAGAAAGGTCTAACCAGGGACTGGTGTTGCAAATTAGCCTCGGCATGCAGTATGCAGTAACATTTTCATAGACCTGCTTATTTCTCTCGCAAAATTTGGCGACCCATTTTCCACTTTCCCTTTCACTGCAAAGCGGTGGAAAAAGATAGGATCTACAAGCATACAGCTTGTCACGCAGCAACTGTTTTATGCTTGAAGATCAGATATGTTGCGCAGGATTGAGCACATTTGTGGAACATAGCATTGTGTTCACTTGTTGCACTGAGGGAGGAGGAGAGGAGACGCGTTTGTCAGCGACGTGGACAGCTGATAGAATGAGAGCTTTACGCTCAGACAATAATGTGAATATTATTATTATGAATAATAATAATATAGGTTTGTCACTGGGTTGTTTACAAGTTACTATAGTTCGCTTGCTGCTACTAAATTTAAAGCAGCATCACATGACGGTCATATTTTGCACTTTCTCCATTTACAGCCCGTACATCTACATAAACGTTCGGATTTCAAATATAAAGTTTTTATTCCGTGGCCACGGATGTTACAATTGACTTCGGGTGGGTATAAGTAACCGTAACTTCTGTATTGTTCAATAAAAAGCATTTTTTTAAATCCGATTGGCGGTCATTTTCTCATAGAGTTATAGTGTATCAGGGTGCAATTACACCTACCAACCGATAGGGTCACGTAGTTGAAAGCATGGAGAAAATACGGAGAAAATGGCCACCGATCGGATTAAAATGTTTTTTATTGGACAATACGGAGAATATGGGTACTTATGGGTTACCCGAATATAATTGTAACATCCCTGGCCATGAGGTAAGCACTTTATATTTGAAATCTGAACGTTTGTGTAGATGTATGGGCTGTAAATGGAGAAAGTGCAAACACCAGGTGTAAGTTTATCGCTACATGCTAAGAAGCTAATGTAAGTTCGTCAGCATTAGTTTGGGCACTTTGGGGTCGGATTAGTGTTTTTGTTGGAACATTAAGCCGACACGCAACACCACGTTTAATGTTACGTTGTAAACAACCACCACCAAACCTTTTGTTAACTTATAACTCGATCTCTTTGTGGTGAACGCTTGTGTCTCTTCAAGTTGTTGTGTTTTTCCCACATTGCTTGCCTTAGGATAAAATCAAGCATTGTGTTTTGTTCTCCACATCGATGTAGCGAAAATGTGTCCATATCACCTCTTCTCTTTCTCCCGAGCCCCGTGCAAAGCATTTTACCGTTTTATTTTGTAAAGTTTCGCTCTGAAATCTGAATCCTCCTGCCATTCATTTGACGGTGGTGTGACTCTGTGTGTGTGTGCGTGCGCGGCTGCAACTTTAAAAGGGGGTGTGTGTGAGTGTGCACAACGCATGCAGTAACACTTTCATAGACCTGCCTGCTTATTTCTCTCTCAAAATTTGGCAACCCATTTTCAACTCTCAGCTTTTTAGAAGACAATGGAACCCCCCACTGTTTGGGGGAGAAAGTGTGAACTAGTCTGGAGCAGAGAGGGGAGACAGTGGCCAATAGGATAGCCTGATTTGGGGATCAAAATGATCTTTTTTCAGGCTTGGTGGAGGAGAATGAAACTTCAGTCATGCGAGTGTTAACGGATATTTAAAGTGGTCCAAAAATATTCATGAATAAAATATACTCTTGTTGGCACTAATCAGCACAGATTTTTTTGCAAAAGTAGGCTATATATTTTGTCATGGTGACATTAAAATACGACCTATTAAATGCTGAGCTTGTAGATAAGCATTTTTTCGGGAAAATCACAGAAATCACAGGGTCGCACACTGGCAAATTCATTGGAATTTAGTTCTGTCTTGACCTGAGTTAAATTCTCCTTAAAAGTTGTTGAAAATAGTTGCCGTTACTCTGTGGTAGGCATGTATACTGTAGCTACTGTACTCTCCTAAAAATCTAAACTTGAGCTCTGCTTGGAGCCCCAGAATTGCTAAATCCGCCACTGTGACAGTAGCCATTGTGGAACTATTAAAGTAACTCCAAATCGACAGTGGCAATATTTGTGTGACTTCAACATTCAGGTATTGTGATGTTTCTCACCATCCAATTGATGTCACCATTGAAGAACTCACTCCTGGCGATGTCCACTCTGTTCAGGGTGACTGCTAGCTTCAGATCCTCCGTGTGAAGTCTGGCATCATAAGATGCACGGTTCTTATTGGATGCTACACGCATGGACGCACACATGCACACACACACGCAGCCACGCACAAACGTACACACGCGCACGCACACGCACACACACACACACACACACACACACACACACACACACACACACACACCATGTTAAGGACTATTATATACACCAACATAACATAACATCTTTCATGTATCATCCTCAAACTCAGTGTCGTACAGCCACACCCTTGTCTCTGGTCCCACTAGGGACCACTGAACAGGGCCGATGACAGGATTCTTGGGTGGGGGGACAAGTTTTTCGAAAGGGGCCCCCCATGCAAAAAAAAAATCGGTTTTAATTCGGCTATTTATTAATTTCTTATTATTTTTCTCTGGTTTTTCTCGGTTTCTGAAATAATTTATTTTATTTTTGACCTCAAAACATTAAGTCGGGTGTCTTTGCGCGATTTCACGTTGGCCACCTCAAGCCAATATATAGTCAGTTCTGTTCATAACCAGTGGTGGAAAAGTATTCACATATTTTACTGAAGTAAAAGTATGAATACTGTAGAAATACTCCCTTACAAGTAAAAGTCCATTCAAAATGTATTTCAGTAAAGGTACAAAAGTTTTGGTATAAAAATTTACTTTGAGTACCAAAAGTAAAAGTACTCCAGACCTTGTGAGTACTTTTACTCACAATTTACATCGCGATGCAACGTAGATGGCTATTTTCAAATGGCCGAAATGTAGCCTATATAGGGCTGAGATCTACCACTCACAGAGATCTACAAGCTCACAGAGCTTGTAGATCTGCTATTTTCAAAAGGTTTTTATACATTTGAAAACTTGAAATGGGACATTCTGCATAATGAGTACTTTTACTTTTGATACGAGTCCATTTTATACTTTTGCACTTTTACTCATAGGCACGGCGGCCATTTCTGCACATTAAACATTCTGTATTCACAATAGATGTCCATCCAATGTCCAAACATCTCCTAAATTCATAATTTCTAGTTGAAAACATGCTATTTTCTGTCTCATCATAAATTCACACAATGTTTACTTTTCTCCCCCGTGACTTCTAGTGTTGCCATTTATTGTGAGAGCAATAAGCTATCCGGTCTATGGATATTATATGTTTTTGAATTGAATACCAAGGACCTCAATGGAAACAAGACAGCAAGGACTTTTTTGGACGGACCTTTTAGACAAAGTGTTGGTTTTTGAATTAATTACGGGGCCAGCTTGCCAGCATGGCAGCAGGCCCTGTTTTAATATTGGCATTATTTTGTTTCTTCTCCTTCTGCCACTTTTCGCAGTTCTGGCTGAACCGTGCATACGCTTTTTACGAAACTCTGCCATATGATAGATGGTCATGAAAAACTATCAAGAAATACATCTCACAATCTTTCGTCAAAAGGTGGCGCTATAGCACTCAATTGAAAATGCCAACTTTGAACAGGTACAACTCATGCCCTGTTTGACCTAGAGCAATAAAACTTCCATATACACATGCGTCTACTCATGATGAACAACTTTCACACTCTGAAACAGTTCAAATCTATGGAATCCTGGGATTTTTGAGCAATTTGCACGAAACTTTTTACACATGAACTTTGGACCTATGCCGACATAAAATAGGGAGCGGATTTTTTCTAAGTGAAAAAATGAAGCTTTAATGAGCCAATGAATAATGCAGTTTTATGACAATTATTCATCTGCCCCTAACACATACATGCAGACTCACATTTCTTTTAAACTTTGCGGTAATGTAGATGGTCATTCCAAATATCACCGAAACCAATCTTACTCCAATTGGTCAAAGGGGGGCGCTATAGCGATTTTTTGAAAATGCAAACTTTAAACAGGCAAAAGTCATGCCTCGTTTGGCCGACAGCCATTAAACCTGCTTACACATGTGCCTTGACTCATGAGGAACACATCTATCACATTGACCAGTAAGCTCCGCCCTTAGATTGTCCGCAATTTTGAGCAGTTTGAAAAACACTTAAACCCAGGATTTTTCAGCTATTTGCGTGAAACTGTATCATCTGTGTTGTCTCTCTTTTTCTATTTTTTTGTCTGTTGGTCCAATGGCTTCTCGCTTAAACGTGTGCCTCACAACCTTAGGGTCGCCAGTTCAAGCCTCACTTGATGCAGACTTCATTAAAGTTGCATTGCACACAACATGATTGTGTCAATTAATACACGTGCAATTGTTAAAGATAACCTGAAATAATTATTTGAGAGAGTATGTTTTTTCAATGTATGATATACTTCATTGTGAAAATAGCCGATCTACAATCAAACAACAGCTTGTAGATCGGCTTCTTTCACTAGTTCGTTCTGAGGAGACAAAAACAATCTTTATTGCTAAATGGTTTGTGAACCAGTTATCTAGAGTAGTTCGGGACACAGAGGCTTGGTTCATAATGGACGAAAATAATTATAGATGTCAACAGACACTGTCAGGGAGGCCATATATCTAGCTCAATGAGAAGACAGGCAGCCTGTGAGTCCGTGGGTCGCTGGTACGATCCCTGTCCCTGGCAATGTATTGAGGTGATCATGATTTGGCATTCTTGGGTTTACACATAGTGTTTCTTGAGGATAGACTTAGGCGTTGTTTTAGTGAGGGTTTAAAATGCTCATTTGTTAATTGCATGGTCTTCTTTCTCTCAAGTTCAGTCTTCTATGTTTCTATGGCTTATTGTGCATATTACTTATCATTGCTTCTTTCTTTTTTCTTTCTGCATTCACTGGCCCCGTATTATTGCTGCTTGCAGCTATATTATATTATTATTTTTGACCTCAAAACATTAAGTCGGGTGTCTTTAACTGTACTTTCTGCCTAATAAAATATTCAATCAATCAATCAATACTGTAAGCGCAAATGCATCGCTTTTTTCATAGATTTTCTTGTTAATACCTGGCAACCCTCCCCCCTCTCTCTCTCTCTCTCTCTCTCTGAATCTCGCTGTGTGTGCACTAGTGACACACACGCGCGTGCAGTCACACACACACACACACACACACACACACACACACACACACACACACACACACAGACACGTCGCGATGCAGCGCGCAGTTCCACCAGTCCACCACCACACATACATAAATTAAATTAATTCTTAAGAAGTTTGCGACGTCTCTGTTCCAGCGGCCCCCCCCGCCTGAGGCCTGGGGGAACAACTGTCCCCTTTATCCCAGCCTGTCGGCGGGCCTGCCACTGAAGGTGGTCTGTACAGGGGACAGGTGGCGATTATGTGTTCGGCAGTCTGCTCAGGCTCACCACACTTGGTATGCTGCATTGTCTGCCAGGTCCCACTTCTTCATAGTTGAATTGTAGCAGTAGACAGACAACTATTCCATTATCTCCGATTGCTATATGGAGTCTGGAGCTACATCTCCCGAAATCCGAATCTTAAAATATCTTTACATTAAAGTTTTTCATTTTCATTTCTGCTAAGCAGCAAGCTACTTGCTTAGATGATTTATATTTATATTCAGATACATTTGTGCGACTGTAAAGACAAAACGGAAGCGGGGAGGAGGCGTCACATCTGCTTTATCGGTTGATCATTTTCAGAGCTTCCGTGCTCCAGACTGTATGACCGGAAGCATTCGAAAATTGTGGGAGGCAACAGGCAACAGAGACTATATTGCAAGGGTTTGGAGGGGCTGTTGTCATTGTAGTGTCATGCAGGATATGCCAGTCATGTATCTGAGCTTTCCTTGCCAAGTTGATGGCAGCAATGGCCAAATAACAAATAACATAACATAACATAATAATACTGATTATTGTTATATACTGTACCTCTTGCCAGGGCCTTGAGCAGGACTGTATCAAAGTCATCTGGCCTCTCTTGCTCTCCATGGTAGACTGTTATCAGGTCCCTGTTCTGGTAGATGCTCAGAGCCTGAGGGTCAAGGTTAAGGGTTACAGGATTGCAATTTCTGTAATGAACTGTAAACAGGAACTGCAATCTCCTGATGACATTCCGTTTATTACATACACAACTGATAGACTTTCTGCTCTGTTTGGCACAGTGCAACGCAAGACAAAGAGGATGACTTGCAATGATGCGACAAATTTTGTCAGCCAGATTCAAACCTGTGACACATGATGTACTGTACATCCCCACCCACTGATCTAACAGCATGCCACAGGCACAGAGACCTTGTAAGGTTTGGGGTAAATTCTACTATTTTCCCCACTGTAATCTACCAGAGTCACATCCAGGAATTAAGCTAAAAGCTATAGGCCTACTAACTAGCTTTCACCATACATTCAAATTTAGATAGCATATTATGTAGACAGATGCCAGGTTCATCTGTTGACCTGGCATCCTATAGTTTGTATAGTTTTAATGGACATATATTGTTTTAATATGACACTGTTTAGACTGATGATAGGTTCTTGGTTTACCTATGATCCTAGATTACTATTTCTATGTATTTTATGTATTACCTGTGTTTACCTTTCTGTAAATCGCTCTGGATTAAGAGCGCCTGCTAAATGCCTAAATTGTAAATTGCATCAGCATGCATAGACATACAAACGGCATCCAAAGACCATCCATTACCTTGTCTGACTCCGGATAAGTTATAGTGATAGTATATAGAAATAGTAAATTAAAAAGAAAAACTGTAGTAACTTCTGAAAACAGACAAATAACACCGTCCCTGTTGTTGGCTAAGTCAACAGGGCACACATGTTCTGGAACAACTATGTGCATTCAGAAAAGCCTATTGGCTTAATAGATTGCAGATATACAAGCTCATAGAGCTTGTATATCTGCTATCTGCTATCTTTTTGAAAAAGAATGAAAATGTGTGCAAATCTTTGAATATATATATATTTTTTAAAGCAAACGTTTGTAACTCAAATCTTTGCTTCTGGGGAATTCTACAAATGTCTTCTAAATCCTAAATTTTTTTTTAAAACATATGTTTTTATATCAGTGGTGCTCAAACTTTTTCATGTCAAGGACCCCCAAAATGATATATATTTGGCCGCGGACCCCCATCGCAAAATATTTTGTTCCAGGGACCGCCAGAAGCAAAGATTTGAGTTACAAATGTTCGCTTTAGAAAATATATATTCAAAGATTTGCAAAAATTTTCAAGATATTTCTAAACATAGCAGATCTACAAGCTCATAGCGTGGCACTCGGTGCCATGCTACGAGCTTGTAAATCTGCTATTTTTTGAATGGCCAAAGAGATCTAAAAATGACAGAGATGTGTTCCCAGTTGGGTGTGTTGAAAGCCTCATTACTGTGCACCATCCACTGCCCTTTCATACCTGTTCAATAAGTGTGTCTGTCTGTGCTTCAGAAGAGAAGTGTCTCCTGACCCGCTCTGCCACTCTGTCCTTCAGATCAACACTAGGACCCGCATTGCAGGACGTCTGAACAGCAGGGAAAGGTGACAGGCTCTCCAGCATGTCACTCAAGAGGTCAGCCACGCCTCCTGAACCTGCCAGCACCAGCCAGGGTGTGGAGTTCCTCAGAGACGCGTCTACCCGCTGGTGAAGATATTGGGGAGGGACAGACAGACAGACAGACAGACAGACAGACAGACAGACAGACAGACAGACAGACAGACAGACAGACAGACAGACAGACAGAAAGAAACAGAAGCAGGTATAAAGACAAATGATGCAACATTGCTTCTCTACTGGTTAATACTTTTATAGTATGAACCAGTATCTCTTTACACACTTCCAATTCATAAATGCTCTGGCCCTTGTAAGTCTTTATTATTGGTTTATCTGTCATCAGTTTTATGTATTTTATTGTCTCCACCAGGCCAAAAGGCATGGCGAGAGAGTATGTTTTGCACCCTGTCCATCCGTCCGTGTGTCCGTCTGTGTGTCCATCTGTCTGTGAGCAGCTAATATCCGGCACTGTTGGCCTGGTCGCTGCGAAACTGTGCATCCTTGGATGCCAATTCAGAACCTCTGGCCCAAAATGTTCATATGGGCCTGTTATAGCGCCACCAGGAGGCCGATTTGTGCAAAACCCATTTTTTAATATTACTCCTACAGATTTTATCTAAACGTAATGCAAATCGGTACAGAGTATCTCTATAGTCATGTCATCAACACGGATCTGGACGATTTCCCATATGCCATCCTCATTGGCTAAGGTTGGCTTCCAAAGTTTGCAGGATTGGTCCGTTTTGAACAAAATGCCTCAAATCATGAATGCAGCTTGCGATTTCCGTGAAAATTCACACGCACATTCCCACTACGCCGAGGAAGAAATACCACCCTTTTCACATTGGCCTGTTATAGTGCCACCAGCAGATCTAATTTAGCAAAACACATTTTTGGAACAAAATGCCTCAAATCATGAATGCAGTGTCCGATTGCCGTGAAAGGCCTAAGAATAAATGGCACCCTTTTCACATTGGCCTATTATAGCGCCACCAGGAGGCCACAATAACCTACCTGACCTGGTGGAGACCTGTGCTCCGAGGAGCACTTTTTCTAGTTTATATTTATTTGATTTATATACAAGCTATGAGCTTGTGAAAATGTGTGCACATCTTTGAATATATATATTTTTAAACAATTTAAACCCGCAAAGCATCTGTGTCATTTTAGATGTCAGTGTTGGCTATTCAAAAATAGCAGATCTACAAGCTCACAGTGTGTAACTTCGTGCCACGCTGCGAGCTTGTACATCCACTATTCTTTTTCCAAACGATATTGTATGAATGAATATTTCATCAAGAAGCAGTGACTATACCTCCAGCATGGTTGCCTGTCCTGATATGAGCATGCAGAGGACAGGAATGGCAATGCTGCCGCTGCCTGTAGGAAAGAAATGTATTAAAAAAATATCATAATTCAACTTTGGAATTGTCTCCTTTCTCTTTGCCCCATATACAGTATAGTTCATGTATAACTATTGAACACTGATGCACCATACATTATGTACATCTCTCATAATGCATACTGGTAGCCGATATTATTTATATTTCCATGTTTTATGATTTGTGTTAGATTTTTGGATTATACATTTGCAGCGGTGTAAAGTAACTAAGTGCATTTACTCAAGTACTGTTTAAGTACAGTTTTAAGGTACTTTTACTTTACTCGAGTATTTCCAATTTTCAGTACTTTTACTACTACTCCACTACATCTCAGAGGCACATATTGTACTTTTACTCCACTACAATTATTATAAAACTTTAGTTACTAGTCACTTTGTAGATGTGGATTTTTATTACAAAACATACATTACCCACTTCAGCCCTGTACATTTTGGCCATTTGGAAATAGCCGATCTACAAGCTCACAATGTGTCGCAATGCGACACATTGTGAGCTTGTAGATCTGCTATTTTCAAAAAATTGTTATATAAAACTTGTGAAATGGGACATTCTGCATAATGAGTACTTTCTACTTTTGTAAATTTAGTACATTTTGAATTCCGGATGTTTACTTTTTCCACCACTGGTTCTTCCATCCACCATCTCTTACCTCTGATGCCTGTGCGTTGGTGGGAGATGTAGTTCTCTAGCTTGGGCCTGAAGATGGCCTCTCCTCCTCTGCGCCCTACACTCCCATCATCCACAAGCAGGAAGGCCTCATAGTTGTTGTCCAGACAACAGGAGTGTCCGGTGCTTTTCTCCACAGAGTACTTAGCGGTGGGTGTGGAGCGACTGGAGATGCCCTGAGATGGAAGAAAACAGGAATTGCATGTGGCAGTGACTGTCATTTACAGCAGGTTCTCAAACCTTTCAAGCCGCACCCCCCCCAAAATAATTTGAACTGGGGACCCCTCCACCCTGACAAGCACTTGGAATTGTAGGAGTTGAGTTGAGGCATAACATTTAGTTTGACTCGGTTCCACTGATACATTTTGTGAAAATAGCCTAAAAGCTCACATGTAGATCGGCTATTTTCACAATGTTTGCCTCTTTCTTAGGTAATATTTGACAATTTAACCAATGTTTGACCATTAATAGTTTGTTGATTACTTTTGACACAATAATGGTCTTATATTGTATTATTATTATTATTATTATTTTAATAAAAAAAAAAAAAAAAAAAAAAGAATAACAAATAAATAAATAAAAGCTCACAGTAGGCCTATACAGGCAAAATATTAATTCACTGTATGTTTGAGTGGGACAGTATTAATGAACTGGGCAGTCAATGACAGTAAAATGTATTCGATGGAGGACATCTCAACTTGTAATGTGCGTGCGTACCTGAGGGTTGACCAACTGCTGTCGGTTGTGCACGAGGCCCCAAGGAGCGATGCCCAGAGCCACCACCTTGTTGTGGAAGTCAGAAGAGGCTGCGATGTTGTAGTCCCTCACCGCCTCTCCTACACATCTCCCCACGCCCTCACACAAGCCTTCTGTCACTATCCAGGCACCTGTGTGTGTGTGTGTGTGTGTGTGTGTGTGTGTGTGTGTGTGTGTGTGTGTGTGTGTGTGTGTGTGTGTGTGTGTGTGTGTGTGTGTGTGTTTTGTGAATTATGTCAGTATGTGAGCAAGGATGAGGACAGATAAAGAGGGAGAGTTTGTGTTTTGATGGTAGAAAAGGCAGAGAGACACTCACAGCTGATTGTTAGACATGGCTTGATAATCACAGTTCAACCACTTAAACCCCAGCATGCATTTTGAAAACTTGAAATGGGACATTCAGCATAATGAGTACTTTTACTTTTGGTACGTTAAATATATTTTAAATATATTTTGATGCCAATACCTTACTCAAGTACATTTTTATTCCGAACTTTTACTTAAACAGAGTATTTTTACATTGCTGTATTGGCACTTTTACTTAAGTAAAACATGTGAGTACTTCTTCCATCACTGGGGGTATGACTGTAGTTTCCACATATACACAACCCCTCAGCTACTGTACCTGTTCGTCTCAAGGCTTTGACCAGTCCCTGCCTGAGGACCTCTCGAACCCAGCCGTTGACCTCTGCACTGCCTTCTCCTCCCACCACAGACACCATCAAGTTGGGGCTGGACAAACCCCACCCATTCTTGGATCTGTCCCTTGTCATCAGGTCGTAGACCGTGGAGGGGTCTGTGTCCCAGGACAGACGCAGGAGCTAGGTGATCAAAGAGGCAAAATGAGATGACGTCAGCGATGGAAATGATCAAACTGAATACAGACTAAGGACTTTCATATCAACAGGGTCAGGGTTTACAGAGTAGATTCATCTGCATGATATTTCTACCCTATAGTGCAGTGCTACTCAACCCACAGGCCGCATGCGGCCCCAACGCAGTGTCTCTGCGGCCCGTCATGGTCATATATATTTTTTTGTATTATGTTTTTAAAAAAAATAATAATGTGTGCAAAGGATAAAAATATACATTTCCATTCAAATATATGGGGCATCAATTGGGTATGGCAAGGTAGGGCAGGTGCCATACCCTGGCACCTGCCCAAAAATGAATAGTGGCCTAATGCAGGTGTAAGACCATTGTGTTTGTATTGTGTTATAGGTATAATGCATGGTTTTCTATGCATTTCGGGGGTTTTGGGGGGTTTGACCCCCAATTTGTTTCCGTCTGCACGGCTTTGCCCCGCGCCCAGGATAGGTGTCCCATTTTAATCTCTGGGAGTTGGCAACCCTAACCTTGCCATACCTTAGCTTTTGCTGAACTGACGCCACTGGATATACACATAAAATAAACAGGTACAGTGAAAACAATATGATGTCAAAATGTACATTTTCTTATGACAATAACAATGTGTAGTATAGTGTCTATTCTAAAGTTGACTAATATCCTGGTCTAATGGAAAACATCTTTTATTTGAGTTTATGATGTATTTGGATCATTCAATTACCTCAACATCATGGGCCTAAAAGCACTACATAATAAATAAAAATAATCTTGAATCTTAAATCTTGAGTCTCTTGACTGAAGAATTTAAAATTGATGAGGGACGACAGAGCAATGTTAATTTCGTCGACTAAAACTATGACAAAGAATGTTAGTCGACTACCCTTTTTCACTGACAAAAACAAAATAAAAACTAAACAAAAACTAAGCTTTGATGACTAAAACTAAGACTAAATATATTGACAATTTCATCAGCAAATAAAAACAAATGTTAAGGAGGGATTAGTGGAGAAGAGATCCAGTAGAACTCAGACAAGTCATTTATGTTTGGTTGCGCTCGGGTGTTGCGCTCTGAAAATAGCAGATCTACAAGCTCAAAACATGTCACGATGCGAACACGTTGTGAGCTTGTAGATCAGCTATTTTCAGCACGCAACCACCGCCAAAATACATTTTTGTCGACAAAATCAACTGTAGATTTAGTCGACTAAAATCTTATGATATTTAGTCGACTAAAACTAGACAAAAACTAAAACTTTTCAGATGACTAAACTATGACAAAAAAAAAATGATTGACCCATTAAGGCCTGAGGTTCCGATTCTACAAAATGTCTTCTAAATCCTAACGGTTTGAAAAAATGTTGCTACATCAGTGGTTCTCAAACTTTTTCATGTCAAAGACCCCCAAAATGATATGCATTTGGCCTTGGACCCCCATCTAAAAATATTTTGCTCCAGGAACCCCTGGAGCAAATATACATATTCAAAGATTTGCACATATTTTCAAGATTTTTCTAAAATAGCAGATCTACAAGCTCGTAGCGCGGCACTCGGTGCCGCGCTATGAGCTTGTAGATCTGCTATTTTCGAATAGCCAAAGACATCTAAAATGACACAGATGCGTCCCCGGACTGAATGGGTTAACACTGCGACATAGAACATTTATCAGACACTTACAGGTACATAGCTGCGCCTCCACCTGCTGACCCCCTCAAACCACAGCCATCCAAAGGCATCAGTAGGATACTCAGAGGAGTGCAGGGCTCTGTCCCAGTGTGTGACCATGGACTGGTCCAGAGACTCCGGGAGATGTCTCTGACGTCCACACTGGCATCGTGCGCCATCGCTGAGGGAGACAACATAGGGCAATACATCAACTAGACCACTGGTTCTCAAACTTTTCAGGCCGCGACCCCCCCCCCCCCAAAATAATCATATCTGAACTGGGGACCCCCCCAACCTGACAAGCACTTGGAATTGTAGGAGTTAAGGCAAGTTTGACTCGGTTCCACAAATATAATATATCTATTGGCTATTTATACTATATTATAGTCAATAAAATATTCACTATATTAGTGAAAATAGCCGTTCTACATGCTTGGCTATTTTCAATATATTTCTTAAGTAATATTTGACAATTTGGCAAATGTTTGATAATTTTTTATGTTATAGTTTGTTGATTACTTCTGAGGCAGTTATGGTCTTTTTTAAGGTACAAAATGTGTTACTGTCATTTTCGAAATGTGCAAAATACTTATACTGTATGTTGGTTTGTTTACTGTCGAGTTAGAAAACAATATTGCACATTAAGCTAATCATCTGGGGACCCGCCCATAATCATCTGGGGACCCCCCATAATAATTTGGTGACCCAGTGACTTGTATCGTCTGTTTAATGTTTTGCAATAAAGGGGAGAGATTGTTTACCTGGAAGAATCCTCTACAAAGGTGGTGCACTCTCTTTTCTTGATGAGGATTGATATCCAACCCTGAAAATATTTGCCACAGGTAATGGTATATTACATCACACCGCTGAGTTAGTTATGCATTTATTTTAATGTATTCTTTTTTTTCTCATTCATGGGATAAATCCCAGACATGGAAGGATATTTACTGTTTGTAAAATTAAATGTGTATAGGGCATATTCATATAACTGCAGGGTAGTTTGCAGTGGTGGAAAGTAACTGAGTACATTTACTAAGTACAATTTTGAGGTATTTGTACTTTACTTGAGTATTTACTATTTCCAATACTTATACTTATACTACACTACATCTCAGATCCAAAAAAATTACTTTTACTCCACTACATTTATTTGAAAACTTTACTAGTTACTTTGTTGATGTTTATTATTGTACAAAACATACATTAACCACTTCAGCTCTGCATACATTTCGGCCATTTGGTACTTTAAGTGCATTTTGATGCCAATACTTTTGTACTTTTAGGGCGGTTTCAGACTGGGTTCGTTTGAATCAAACCGTTCCCGAGTACGCTTGGCTGGCCAGCATTCACACTGGCCAAGATTCTAACGCACTCGAGACCATTTTCATTGAACAGTAATGGTAAATATGTGCCTCATGGGGGCGCTGTTGACTATGGGGCTTTGGGAGAGCGAATGTCATTCACAGAAGAAAAGTCACTCTAGAGTGATTAATAAAGTTTGACTGTGTTCCTGACGTTGTCTTGAATTATAATAACAACAGATCAACAATACACAACCAAAGCGGTGTGTGCACTGGTCTTTGAAACCTCGAAATGTAACGTCGCCTGTTAATATGATATTGGCGTCACGGACGCATCCTTGGTGTGACGTCACGGACTAATCTTGGTGTATTTATCCTTATAAATACGTTCGCCACACATGTGTTTTTTGTTTATTATTTTTCACGGCTCGCGCTACTCAAACACTAGCGGGATTATTATTTCTTGTCAACATTCAAGTAGAACTATGAGAAGGTATAACCCAGCTAAAATAATGTGTCATTATAAAAAATATATAAATGATATATGATTAGCAGTCCACTTCCTTCTCTTGGAACGGATGGATTCACACTGCCGCGTTCCGTTCCCGACTCCGCAGCAATCGGACCCGAGACTACCTCCCAAGGTGGTTTCGGGTACGGTACGGTGATGCGTTACGGGGAACGGTTCGCTACGTTCACACTACCACAACATCTGCCATGTGGTCCGGGGTGCGCACCCGGGACCATAGTGTGAAAGCGCCCTTAAAGTCAATTTTGAATTCCGGACTTTTACTTGTAACAGAGTATTTCTACATTGCAGTATTGATACTTTTACTTAAATAAAGCAATTGAGTACTTTTTCCACCACTGTTAGTTTGCCCCAAAAGTATTTACACAGTCGTGCGTGAAGAGAGGATGTGATATTCGGAATTATTCTCTTTGTGAATTCACTTGCAAGCGCCAACCCTGACACACATTTACAACTTTTTACCTACAGCTTCTTTTTTTAAATGTATATTGTTAAAGGTCTTCATAAATAACCACAGTGTTATTTCCATGCCCACCGTATCCTTCTCAGATGCAGATATCTTGCCATCGGTGCCTCGTCCCTCTTCAAGTTCAATCTCTGCTCTCTCTTCATTCTCGCTCATGTTCTTCTTTGTTGTGTTTGCAGTGGATTTGATGACATCTTCAAGAATCAAGAATCAGTCAAGAATCAAGAAGAGTTTAAGTGTCACTATACTCATAACCCATTCAATCTGGGAACGCATCTCTGTCATTTTAGATTTTATCTGGCTATTCAAAAATAGCAGATGTACAAGTCCTCTAAAAACGGTTAGGTTCCCAAACCTTTTCATGGCAAGGACCCCCAAAAATTATATGTATTTGGCCGCGGATCCCCATCTCAAAATATGTTGTTCCAGGGACCCCCCAGAAGCAGAGATTTGAGTTAAAAATTGTCGCTTTAAAAATATATATATTCAAAGATTTGCACACATTTTCAAAAATAGCAGATCTACAAGTTCATAGCGCGGCACTCGATGCCACACTATGACCTTTTTTTTAATAGCTAAAGTATAAAAATATGGACATATTATGCGTTCCAGGTTTGAATGGGTTAATCTCTCAAGACAGATTCAGAGCTCCGCCGCAGAGGGCGCTGTTTTGTTTACCCTTTTGTTTGACTATGGGTTCCCAGATTGCTTACTCACACACACATACAGGCAATGACATGTTGGTGGGACGTGTTCCCAAGAGACTGTGCTGACACAACCATACAACAGAACACAATAAGAACATTTAAAATACAATAAAAGTAATAATATTGGATAAGTTAGAAATAGATGGAATGGCAATAAAGGTATTTATCTGATACATGTTCTGCTTAAAGCCAGGAATCATTTTAGCTTTTAGCTACAGTATAGATAGTGTAACACACATGATATGGAGTGGGCTACACATGACATTAGAGTGACTTCTGTATAGTGGTTCTGGCCATTTAGCAGTCAATCAGGTCAGGCTGACCTTCAGAGGCAGCCAAGTACACACACCTGCAGTCCTGCACTAATCAAACCAATCCCCAATCAAACTAGAGTCACTTCAGCTGTTGAGGTTGGAGACAGCCAGAAAAAAGCCACTGTTACACAGAACAGACAGCACAGAACACAGAGAGGAGAAGTTGAGATCTAGAAGAATATAATATATGCAAACCACAGAGAAGCAAGGTAACTCACCCGTTGTTATAATTTCATTTGAAGAGTAACACATAAGTTTAAATTACTTTGGTTTTGATATGTGGTATTGTTTGACTTCTAGAACCCAATTGTGGATTCACTGGGGCAGCCATTGCATTGTTTGTGCCCAGCCTGTTTCACAGAATCGGTGAGACTGTTCATTCTTTTAATTTAAGGGATGATGTTTTTTGCACTTGAGTTAATGTTGAACACATTCTAATGTAATTGTTTACAATGGAGTTTGTTTCCAAATGTTGATTACTAAATGGATGTAATCCATTTTGCATTGCACTTTGTACAAGAGTGTATTTGAATTCATGTGAAGATGTTTTTGTTTAAAATTCCAATTGATGGCGAGCTAACCCACCCAGGATCTAGAGAGTGATTGACAGCGATCACTGGACAGTTCTACTGCACTCTACTGTGTGGTAGGCCTACTTCTGCAGACTCCCCCACTCTCAGCTGCAGTATTCCCAATTCCCCCTCTCTCCCTCACACACACACACGCACACACAATCCCCCTGGAACTTGGAACCCAGATACTTACCTCCTAGGTATTGGAACCCACCTGGAACTCTTGACACGTATACTGATACCTACCCTCCTGGTCTACCCCTGGAACTCATACACGTATACTGAAACTTAACCTTACCTCCTCAAATTGGGAACTGTGACTGAGTGGAAATAGTTACCTATTTAAAGGGTGGATTTGTGTATTTGCAATTGTCCTATTTTCATTGTTGATTTGATTGAACTGGAACAGAAAGAGCTTGAATTTAATGTTGACAATTGAGGTTCAAGTTAGAAGGGTGCACCCAATTTAGAGAGACACAGTGAACTGTGAGAATTGAAAGTGGCCAAGCAATTGCCACAGTGTTGGTACCAACCATTTTGTATTTCCCCATTGTTGTTTACATGTTTGTTTGTTTTATATGTTTATCATTTTTCTATATAAATAGCCGGCAATCAGTTAACATTTTGTGTCTGAGTCTCACTAAGTATTCCCCACAGCTCCAGAGAGTCGAACCTACACTAAACCTAGACTAGCCCAGATTACACTATAGTGACTTGGGTACTAAGTTACAACTAGAAGTGTCACTCACCTACTAGTGGCACAAGTGAGCGCTACATTAGCATCATGCGTTTTTCAGAAAACTCTTAGGATTTAGAACAGTGGCATCGCCGCACTGCGAGCTTGTACATCAGCTATTTTTGAACATTTTTGAAAAATATCGATTTTGTTTGAAATTGTTTGAAATTTTCCGATGTTTTTCTCCTCTTGGGGTCCCTGGCGTAAAACATTTTCGGGTATATATATATATCGTTGCTGCCCGGCAGGAACCAGCTAACTCATTATTTTTCCCATAAATCAGTGCTATTGAACACCCTTTACGTCTGTGTGTTGGTAAAAAAAATATTGAACCAATGAAAAGTATTAAAAAGTGCTTCTGACAACCAGCTAACTCCATTGGATCCTCAAACTTTCTGTTAAACCAGCTAACTCCAGCAAAGGGGGGTGGAGTTAGCTGGTTTTGCTGACTCCAGGCTCCACCCCCTTTTGACCTCCAACCTCATTGTGAGCTTGGAGGTCCATTCAGCTGTTCTTATCAATGATGAACTAAACCTCCTAACTCCATTTTTGTTTTGTTTTTTTCATTTCCTGAAAAATTTACATTTTGGAGTTAGCTGGTTCCTGCAGGACAGCAGAGATATATGGGTATTAGAGATGCGCGGATGGCCTCTCACGTCACCCGAATCCGCATGTACAAATTAATTATCCGCCCGTTATCCAACCGCAATAATGATATTATCCAATTTAAATATCCGCACCAACCGTTTTTCCCGTATGTCAAAATATTATTATTTTCTGGTATTCCCCGTTAGTTTTAGTAGCCTATTAGTTGTGCGATGCGATCACAAAATGCATTGATTTAGCCTATGGAATGTCGGTGCGTCTTTTTTCTTTTTTTTAAACCGGTGCTGCGCTGAACATACAGAGCGCACTGCTCTGCTGCGCTGAACATACAGACTCTGTGCGGCATCCAACATACAGGCATCCAACATACAGAGCGCAGCACCGGTTTAAAAAAAAGAAAAAAGACGCACCGACATTCCATAGGCTAAATCAATGCATTTTGTGATCGCATCGCACAGAGGCTGCTCTACACACTCACACAAGACACAAGCACGCAGAGATTTAGCTATTTTATGGATAGATATATTAGATGTCATTAATTTATTTACCGCAATATTTCACCCGCGGTTTATCCGATATTAATTAATAATTATATTTGATTGACCCGAATCCACCCAAACCGCGGTTAACTGCGGCAACCGCGGCTAAAACCGCGATCCGCGCATCTCTAATGGGTATGTGTATATATATGGGCCATATATATATATATATGTATATTAATGTGGGGGTCCTTGACACGAAAAAGTTTGAGAACTACTGATTTAGAAGGCATTTGGAAGGCGCTCGGGTGGCGCAGTGGTAAAGTGACAAGTCACTGCCCACCACCACGGAGGTTGTGGGTTTGGAATCCACCGTGGTGCATCTGGCTTTGTCGAGCGTCTACATGAACACAATTGGCCCGTGAAGACAGTCCTACAGGAGGGCAATGGCCTACAACGGGGTTGTAGGCCGGCTCCCGCGGTTGGCTCGCTCCCCGACGGGGCTCGGTCGGGATTGCTTGGATCGTTTTCGCCCTACAATTGTTCTCCCCAATCTGCCTGGGAGGGGGGTGGGGACTTTACACCTTATTGGGGAGCGGTGCCTACAACTTTCAGACTATCCCCACCCCCCCCTCCCTCCCTCCCTCCCTCCCTCCCTCCCTGCTGCAGGGGGGGGCGAGACGGGGAGACCGGCTCCACCACGGCATCCATCTTTGTTTACATGGAGTGGACATGTCACTTTGTCGCAATGTAATTAATTATAGGGCTCAGCAACCCAATAATGATGGTCTATTGGTGCTGTTTAGGCCCAAATAACATGTCGATTTTATGTTTTATATGTTTTAATTACATTTGGCCTGGATTTTTTATATCTGGACTACTCTCACTGCCTGAGGACATTGCAGCAGAGCATACAGGTAAAGTGCCTAATGATTAATATGGCATAATCACTGAACAGTATTAGACCAAAGAAAGACTCGTCATATCATATTATTAAATTGTTATATTATTTGAAATAGATTTAGCTTAGTTTATGTAGCAGGACCTACCATGCTAATGACTATGCTAACGTCATAATAACAGGGGTTTTCAGGCTGAGTGGGGCATGAATAACATAATCACTGATCACTGTTATGCTCCAATTAGACCCGACGTTATATTTCATATTATTCTAAATATATTTAACTTATGTATTATGTAGCCGTTCAAGGAAGAACCATGCTAACGATGCTAGAGCTAGCGTGTTAGCATCACCATAGAGGTTTACTACAGGCTGAGTGGGGCATGAATAACATATTCACTGATCACTATATATGCTCATTAGATCCTGAGAAAGACTAGATTTTATATTTCATTAAGATTAAGATTTGTATGGTTACATTTGATGTAAAAACGATGTTGCTGTTGTTGTTGTTGTTGTTGTTAGTCATCCCCTGTAATGTATTACACTAGGGCAGGGGTCTTCAACAGGGGGTCCTCAGAGTTACTACAGGGGGGCCGCCAATGTTAGTGTTTTTTTTTTTTACATTAACCACTGGAATCCTAGAATTCCTTTTCTGAGGGGAACATTAGCCAAAAATAGCCGATCTACAAGCTCATGTTGTGAGCTTGTAGATCGGCTATTTTTGGCAAAGAGGTTTGGTGTAGAGGGGAAAAGAGCAGATCAACTACACGTTTTCTAAGTATTGATGGTTTAAGTGGTTAACTGTCTGAAAATTCACATTAACATGAATCCAACGCTGATGATATGGCTGTCAAGTCTATGAAGCTATCTATGAAATCTATGAAAAAGTTTAATCTGCGACACAATTGTATACAATATGTAGTGGGGGTCCCTGCTTCATCTCTCTCCACACGTTTGATATTCAGGACAGTTCTTAATGTTTTCTGTTGATCTGGGAAGCTGCTAGCTTTGCCTATATTCTCATTTATTTATTTAATATTTGACAGAGCATGATAGGAGACTCATCAATTAATTATTGTCAACAAGGCATTTGTAAGGACCCCAAATGTATTTTTTTTTTAAATGGAGTCTGTGTTCTTAACAACAACAACAACAACACAACGTTGTAGACATGTGTCATATTCAATCATGACCTAAGATGTATAAATGTAAAATTATATAGATCTACAAGCTTGCAGGTGCTATTTTTTTTTTTTTTAAGAAAACTAATAAATATAATCTAATAATAAGTGACATATTGTGAGCTTGTAGATCTGCCATTTTATTATAATAATAGTGGTCTAATGCATATCAAACTGGGGGTCCTTGAAATTAAAAGTTTTGAGAACCACTGTGATAGGGGATACTTTGTGTTCATATTTGAGACAGTTATTTATGCAAATATTCCAAACTTTCACTTTATATTTATTTTTAAATAGCCGATCTACAAGCTTGTAGATTGGCTTGTAATCAGCCGATTCGTGTTTTTACACCGGCTATTCAGCCCTTTTTAAATATTTTCTGTATTCACATGCAAGTAAGATATGGTGGTGTGACATGAAGCAAACAAAGCATTGGTAGTTAGTACTTCTAGCGTCTGCTGGATCCAGGGTGCAACTCCCTGCAGTGCTGTATACCCTGCTGAGTGTCTCACCTTTGTCCTGTTGTATGATTACATGAAATGTTATTAATGACTTAATGAGTTAACAAATTAACAATTTTACTGAAACTGTTGACAACTGTGTGTATTGGCTGTGTTCAGAATCAGATAAGCTCACCTGGCTGAAACCCACTTCTTATGTTTTCTTGTAATTACACGTTTACACCTGTAGGCTACTACAACTTCACTGGAGATGCTGATGGTGCCATTTAGACTTTTTGTTGTATTATAATATCTGAATTCACTCTTCACTCTTCATACATCAAGCGGATAGCTCTGTGATTACACCTTTAGCACATGGTTGCTTTAGTCTGCAACCACACTCACTGAATGGAGGGTTTACCCCTCCTCCTGAGGTGTCAGACTGGACGGAAAATAGTTCAAATATACATGATTAGAACATGCTTAAACATTAGACAATTAAGGTCTAATATTGCTACAAATTGCTACAAAACCTGTATATCCAGTCGTTTTGGGGCACAAACAAGAAGTTGAAGGATAAAATCAAGTCTGATAATGATGTACCGTGCATGTTCACTTAAGACCATTTTTCAAATATTGATTTTTTTTTAACATTTTGGAAAAATAGCCAATTTTACATCGAGGTGCCCAGATGTCCCTAGTGCCCACTATCCTGTATCCATCCAATGTAATTATGGTTTAGTCACAAGCTTTTGTTGGTTCAATATTTATAAAACCCACAGACACACTCTACAAGCTCATCCCGCTTCGCATCCCAACGCTTTGTGAGCTTGTAGATCGGCTATTTTTGCTACTTTAGTGTGACACTGTAGTATGAAGATTAAAAAATGAAAATACAAGAAGCAACTTGTAAAGCATTCCTTATGTCAGTATCAGTTCAAAACAGCAGCATCAGCCCAGTACCTCTGTTTGTTTATTGAACGGTCAAAGCTTAACACGTGTCAAGTCAGACGAACGTAAACCCTTGACTTCTGGTTGGTGGACTTCAAAATAAGAGCTCTTTGTCACGTTATGGGAAAGTAAGTGTCTTCCTGTCTGTGGAATGTAAAATAAGAGCACTGTTGGCCTATATTGCGCTGTTTTCACTGTTGCTACACTTAAAAATATAAAATAACAAGTGTTAAGGTAGGGTAAGTGATTTTCTTTTGTTAAAATAAGTGTTAAATAGCTTTATATTCTGATAGTACTTATTGCTACAGAGTGTTTGTTCAGTAACATGAGTCTCCATGTCTCTGCAGCTCTTTATTAAACAGAAAATGCATTTTCAGGTCAGGATACCAATTTTATCAAATCAGGACAGAGAACTTAGACAGGATACAGATTAAACAAGTGAAATTGGAAGTGATGACACTAAGAAATGTGCATGTAAATTTGGAACTGGAACACTATAAAAATTAAGCTGATAAATGGGTACTCTCCTGATTGGCTGAAATGGTGTCACCTACCTGGAGATGTATTTTCTGTCTATCAAAGAGCTGGAGAGACAGAGAGACCCCTGTTACTGAACAAACACTCTAGAGTCTATAGCAATGAGTACTATCAGAATATAGAGCTTTAACCCATAACAAAAACCTTTTTGTTTTTACCAAAACATATCACTTACCCTACCTTTAACCCATAGTCATATTCATAGCTATTTAGATATTTGTCATAAATATTGAGGTATGACATTTTTTATCGTGCAGCCAGCCCCATAATTCGCAAGTAGAAAGTAAATAATAAGTGTTTAATTGAACGGTAATTACATTTTACCTATCATTTTGTAAAGGACGATTTACTTTTTGGGCAAGACCTGTGGGCAAGTAGAAAATGACCTATACTTGCCCGACGGGCAAGTGCCTCTGAGACCTTAGTGTCAACCCCTGATGTACCATGCCTCACATCCTTACATGCAATTATCAGTTCATAATTACATTGCCTTTTTAAAACAGATTAAGTTATAACTGATATAACAGCTCCTCCCTCCCCAACATGGAAAGCCTTCAGGTGGGCAGAATGGAGAATTGAGTTTAATACCCCTTTATTACTGCAGTGTGGTGCCTAGTTCTTCAGGTCTTTAGATGTCATTTACAATGTAATAATGTTCTAGGGGTTGAACTTGTTAAATTTGACTCTGGATCTAAACACTGCCTAACATGGAACTGGAGACAGGAAAGCTAGCAGCAGTAGTTAAGAGAAACAACACTAACCAAACTAATACAAAAAGTAGTTCAAATGCAAAGGCAGGGGAACAATGCCTTGTGTTGTGGCACGTTGCTTGTGAGCGCCTATTTTAATATTTTTAGTGTACAAAGGAAAACAGGAGGGGGCCTAGTATAGAGTCCTGGGGACTATAGTCAACAAAATATATATGGTTTTAGTGGGTAACCACTTCAACCCTATATACTTAGTTGACAGGGTCCCCAAGGAGTGCATTATTAACTTACAGTATGGATCTTCTATTCTGCTGAATGTTTGCCTAGGTCACATGGGGTCATTGGGGGAGACACCAAGCTAGATGACTCATATAATACCCAAGACCAATCAGCAGTGGTCAGGGAGGGGCTACATGGGGGAATTGGGAATTGGCATCACAACAAGACTTCAGCCTACACATTCCACCACTAGCGTCCAGGAGAATTACCCTCCCATACGCGCTCGCGAGGGAAGCCGGGCGGGGAGGGTGATATTGGTCATTGCGCGTACTCCTACTCCAGGAGGAGTAGGACGAAGGCTCTACGTCTACGTCCTCCTGGTGGGGGCTCCTCACTGTCAGGTGAGTCAGTAGGATATAACAGCAGTGACAGAAATGTGTGTGGGGAGGAATCAATGGGCATAACGACTAAATTAGGGAGAAAAAGGGGTAATAAATAAAAAAGTTAAAAAAGCATTTGTAGAATCGGTGTCAGGTCTTAAAGGGATAGTTCACCCAAAAAAAATACTTATTTTCTTTCAATTACCCACCCCGTGAAGCCTTGAATTCATGGAGATGTTTTTGTTTTTGTCGCTTTCCTGAGCCAATAATTTGATGACCAGCGGAGACTCAATCGAGACTCTTTGACTCCACCGGTCATCAAATTATTGGCTTAGGAAAGCGACAAAAACAAAAAAATCGCCATGAATTCAAGGCTCCATGGGGTGAGTAATAAATAGGAAAAAAGTCATTTTGGGGGTGAACTATCCCTTTAATGGGTTAGGTTGAGTACCCGGGATGCCAAGAACTATAAATTTCTGTCGTTTGTATGCCATCTGCACTCACTATAGCATAATACTGTGTAGGCTACTTACTATAGTCACTGTTGATAGAATGTACGCATATCCATGCACATATCCATCAATGAATGAATCACTGTTGATACATTGTATATTCATATTATTATAGCCTACTTAATTATTATGTTAAGTCAGACCCAATGCAGATGTCTAGATGTCCAGATTTTATTAATTTCATCTTTACACGCATCTCTCTTCAATGCTTGCGAGCCCTTATTTTCAGTCTATTATTGGCCATCAGGCCAACCAGTAAAGCTTTGTCTGTAAACATAAACACAATAGAGGAAGCTAAAGACAAATACTGAACGTCCAATGATTAGCCAACTTGAAATGTTGAAGTAACTAGTTCCTGTGTAATAACTGATCCGTATAGTATCAGTTATCTGACTGAACAGACTGGAGGGACAGCATGAGAATAGCACCCATTTTCTTCTCCCGTTAAGCATACATGTGGTGTCTGGGACACCAGAACTTTGTCGTGCCAAGGACCCCCAAATTGATATATATTTGGCCGCCGACCCTCCATCTGAAAATGTTTTGTGCCAGGAACCCCCCCCCCCCCCTCCCAGAAAAGAAACATTATTCAAAAATGCTCTTTCGGGATTTTTTTTTAAATGTAAAAAACAAGCATGTGCAAGCTTGCACAAGATGTGAAGCTTGTAGATCTGCTATTTTTGAGAACCACTGTTCTAAACCACCGTTCTAAATCCTAAGAGTTTTCTGAAAAACTTATGTTGCTATTACATAATATAGCTAAAATCTATAATGACACAAATGCATACCCGGGTTTTAATGGGTTAGAAAGTCTTAAACGTTCATGATGCCTGCATGCAAGAGACCATGAAATTAGGTACACATTATCTGGTGAGTCATGTGACAATGTCTGTCAAACAGGGTTAATTTATGGATGATTTAAACAGAGACGATCTTACATGTGCGGCGGTCAGGAGAGTAGGTTAGTGGCAGGGAGACAGGTCTCTCTGGATGCTCTGCTTGTGTTGGTCAACTCTGTCTCTACGAGTCCTGTCTCACTCTGTCCCAAGAGGCTCTGTCTCGCTCCTCCCCTCACAATCCCCTCATGACGTTTGCAGTTGAGCTCTGCTATGTGCCGTCCGTATGCATGCATAATTCACATAATGGTAGGCAGCAAAAACATTCCCTGTCACAGTACAATTACAATTAATCAAAGCTGACAATGCTTTTTATATATTTGTGAAAAACTAAACAAAAATGTAGGTCAGTAACCTTCATGCTGTAATTCCGTTATTACTATCCTCAGTACTCTGATGGATGTCTAATTATTAAAACGACCCTGGACAACTTACAAATATGCAATTACTTTCTGAAGCGGGTGCATTTTGCATAGTTTTGATAATTTATTGATTGTCATCACCTTTTTCTCTTGCCGGTTTTCTAAAAACATGATGTTTAAAAGTTGATTGTGTCTGTGTATTTTCCTATTACTTAAATTGTGTGATTCAATCTGTAGTTCATTAAAATAGCAGTACCATTATGAAATGTATGCTGTTTAACCAAACGAAAACGGAAGGACGTTTTGAAAGCCCATATCCAGGGGACTATGATGTATGAAGCACTTTAGAGCAGTAGAATTCACTATTCTTGTGGTAGGAGTTCATCTATGGTTCCCTTCCTTATGTCACCGCAAGACATTTTGGTCCAATAGACCAGTGGTTCTCAACCTGTGGGTCGGGACCCCCAGGCCAGGGGGGTCCCCACATGATTCGGGTTTTTTTCCCGCCCCAGGTGACAGTGAAGTGACAATTTAAGGACTTTTAAGACCTTTTTAATTCCTAAAAAAAAAAAAAAGTATGAAAGAAAAGAAAAAAGACCTTTACTGCATCAAAAATAATCAACAAACTAATATACTATATAAACATTGGCCAAATTGGTTTATTTTGGACTTCCGGTAAGATGGCGGAGAGAGGTGCAGCTTAAGTAGTTAGCTCTCTACAGTTGGTTATAATAACTCGACAAAAACAGAACCAAAGTGGAAAAGGAATGAAAATAAATGTTTATGAGACACATATGAAGTCATAGGAAAACTCGAAGACATACAGCAGAAAAATAAAGTAACAAAATCAGCGACGACGACGGGCGGAGAAGTGAGGAAGACTCGACTGGGAAAATGGACGGGGGCCTTTCTGAGGTACTACGTGAGGGAATCGCCAATATAAAGAAAGAATTAACGGGTAAAATAATGGACGAAAACCTCACGGAAATACTGCGTACGGGACTCGCTAATATCACTAAAGAACTCAAATCTGACAAGCAGGAGAGGCAGCAGGAGCTGGTGTCGTTTAAAGAAGAAGTGAAAAAGGAAATGAAGGAGGAAATCACAAGTTTTCGCAGGGAGATACACCACCAGATTCAAAGACACGATGAAGAGATGGCGACGTTGATGGCGGGTGCACACGAGGCACAGATACGCATATCAGAGATGGAGGATTGGAAAACGGGGGCAGGTGATGTGGTGGTGACGGGGTTGGTGAACCGTGTGGAACAATTACAAGCGGAGCTACTGGACATGCGGTCGCAGGCAAAGCGGTGCAGCATGCGGGTCTTCGGTCTCATGGAGGGGGCTGAAGGGACTTCAGTAGTGAAATATATGGAACAATTGTTTCAAACGGAGCTTGTTCTACCTAAAGGGACCCAACTCCAGATACAAAGGCGATACCGCGCTCGCACTCAGAAACCCAACAACCCATCGGCCACCCCCCGATCCATTGTGATTAACTTTCTAAAATTTGAGACTAAAGAGATGGTGCTTAAAAAGGCCTGGGAAACAAAGATCCAAGTTGGAAACAAGCAACTGGGTTTCGACCACGACTACCCACACAAAGTTGTCCGTTTACGGAAAGAGTATCTCCCAGCTAAAAAACTCCTTAAAGAAAAAGGAATACGTTTCCAGACCCCTTCACCAAGATGAGGATCCATTGGCTTGACGGAGTGATGATCTATAGAAATGCGACAGAGGTTACCCAAGCCATGAGAGAGAGAGGCTACATGGTGGGAGAACCGAGCGAGGAACGAGACGCTGACTCGATGAGGGAGGACGGGAGATACGTCGAGTCGACGGTGGACCCAACGACGGAGGAGGATGGGCGCACGGGATCGAACCATGGAGCCGCGGAGCGAAGACGAACGGAGGGGGAAAGAGGAGCGATGAAGAGAGCCAAAGAAAAGTTGAGAGTGTACTTAAAAAAGAGCTGAGTACAAAATGCTAAGAGAAAAGAGGTAACATTGAGTTGGTATGAAGATGGGAGGTGGAGGGGGGGGGAAAAAAAGAAAAAGAAAATGACACATTTAAGAGAAAAGAAGAAGACATTGACGTCATGCTAATAGACATGTTTAAAAAAATAAGAAATAAAAACGAAATCAATAAAGAACCCTCCTACCGTTGTGATTCAACGGTCATATTTTGGGAACACCACCAACTCAATGTGGAGACTATAGAGGGATATGGGGATGTGTGTACAAACGAAATGTTTGAGGTTTTTTTTTTTTCATTTTGGGGGGGAAATGTACCAACAGAGAGGTTTTTATGTTAAGAGGTAGATGGCTAGGCGCTGGGGAAGCCCAAGGATGGGTTTAGAACTAGTTGCCTAGGGTGGGGCCCCCATTCAAGATGGGGTTTACCCCTTCACCCTGTTAGGAGGGTATAAGGGTCACGGCGGTCCTTACCCCGTGTTTGGAAGTCACGTTTTTTGTGTTATTTCTTTTATATATGGAGATCCTTCAGGCAAGAACAGTACAAGAGAGGTGGAAAATATTGGAAGTCACATAATTCAGATAAAGAGGGGGATTTGAAAAACAAATTAATGATAAAGAGGGGATGTAGAGTATAATGAGAGGAAGACTAGGCTCCCCCAAAAATAAAATAATAATAATTCAAGCCCTCGTGTGATATTACAGCCATGACTGAATTGAAATGTTGTGTTTTCTTGTTGTTGTTTTTTTTTTTTACTTGTGACAAGGTCTGTCTCCAGTTGTGTTTTAATTTTATTTTTATATGTGTGTGTGTGTGTGTGTGTGTGTGTGTGTGTGTGTGTGTGTGTGTGGAAACATTTAATAAAAATCTAAGTGACAAAAAAAAACATTGGCCAAATTGTCAAATAATACAAGAAAGAGGCAAAACAAATATGAAAATAGACGATCTACAAGCTTGCGTTGCGAGGCATTGTGAGCTTGTAGATCTGCTGTTTTCACAATATTTATCTGTGGAACCGAGTGAAACTAAATGTAATGCCTCAACTCTTACAATTCCAAGTGCCTGTCAGTGTGGGGTGTCCCTAGTTCAAATATGATTATTTTGGGGGGTGACCAGTTCAAACTATTTTGGGGGGTCCCCAATTCAAATATGATTACTTTGGTGTGTCCCTAGTTCAAATATGATTATTTTGGGGGGTCCCTAGTTCAAAAATGATTATTTTGGGGGGTCACCAATTCAAATATGATTATTTTGGGGGGTCACCAGTTCAAATATGATTATTTTGGGGGGTCACCAATTCAAATATGATTATTATGGGGGGTCACCAGTTCAAATATGATTATTTTGGGGGGTCACCAATTCAAATATGATTATTTTGGGGGGTCACCAGTTCAAATATGATTATTTTGGGGGGTCACCAATTCATATATGATTATTTTGGGTGGTCACCGGTTCAAATATGATTATTTTGGGGGGTTGCGGCCTGAAAAGGTGGAGAACCACTGCACTAGACCGAGTTATCCTGCATTTGACATCCAGATTGATCAAATATATTGCAAGCTTATTATTTAATGTGTAGATATTTCTTAATTTTGTAGTTTTGTTCTTAAAGGTATCATGACATTCATTTTCACTTTTTTTATTTTCAATGTTTTATTTGGGGTTTTATGACCTCAATTACACCCAAAAAAACTGAACTTAGAACATTCAGTGGATTTTCTGTGGTCTGGGGTTTTCTGAATAATTAGGCTGAAAAGTAATCTGAGCTTGGCCCTTCGACAGTGAGGTCACAGTCGATTAATCCCGCCCACTCTCCTCCTCGCCCCTCCCCTCCCCCCTTTGGGGGGGGGCGGAGCAGAGGCGATGATTGACAGGCAAAATCCCTCACCAGCGACACCCGCAGGCAAAGATTTCTTTTTTCATTGCAGTTGAAAAGGCTTTAGAAATGTGAGAGAAAAACACCTGCCATTGATCACTGGAATGGAATTTTCACTTAAAACTTTTTGTACACTTTTGAAGGACCAGGACAAAGACTTTGAATGTGGTGTAAAAGTGAATGTCATGATACCTTTAACCCAGCACCTGAATCCATTTGGGTTGAATGTGCATAGTACCACATTCTCCTTTGTTTCCAACTACAGTATGTGTCTGTAATAAAGACTATGTGCTCATCACCAGTGACCAAGCAAAGAGGAACATTATGGAGGACAAGTTACAGGAAGCACAGATCAGTGTGCTGCAATGTTGACACAGTTCCTCAAACACTGATTTCCAACTGACTCTCTTTAGAAATAAAAAAAGCCAGAAAACGTTGACGCTTTCTTGACACATAAACATGCTTCCCATTCTCTCACAATTCCCCCATGATGGTGTGTCAACACACAATAACAAAAAAAGAATCATAATAATTGTAAAAGGCATATTCAAAATGTAAATAGTCTGATAAACCCTCATGGTTCCTTGAGGGGGTTCCAAATGGCCCCTTATGGGTGTGTAACTCTGACAAATGGAACCACATGGACCCTTTGGCTATGGGTGTCCTTGAAATGAAAAAAAGATTGAGAACCACTGTGCTACACTAAATGGAACGGATCCGTAATTAGCATAATTTATAAGTACTGTGAAGGAAGTAAGGGAGAGGCCCAATTTCATTAAAATATGGCTGCTGTCACCACGACCCTCCATTTTTTAGTTATTGGCTGATCAATATTGCATGTTCAAGCCAAAAACGCAGAAAAAAACAAGAAAGCAAAAAAAGCAAAAAGAAAACAATCAACTGTTATAAAATACAATCTGAATTTGCACTTACAAAGTGCTATCCAACAACAAATCCTCAAGTAAAATGTTGCGTTGTTGTGGCTGATAACGTATTTATTGTTTTCTTACGTAAACGTACAGATCAAACAGCAGTGTAGCCACATTTAACTAAGTGTGACATTGAAGTAAAATGAAATAAAAATGTATTCAAATTAATAAAAAATAGGAATTAGGTTAGGAATAATTACAAAGTCTACTGAAAAATCTGCCCAGGTTCATTTAAAACACTCAGAAACTTGGTCCATAAATAATACATTTTAGGAAGATTGGGCCACGATTGGCCCCCTGGACAGCATTTGGACACAGATTTGGTCTGTTCTAATCAGTGTTCATTTTGTCGACTAAAACTATGACAAAAAATGTTCGTCTACAACCTTTTTTGACTGACAAAAACCAAAGAAAAACTAAAGAAAAACTAGCCTATGATGACTAAAACTTTTACTGACAATTTTGTCAACAAATGAAAACTAGAACTAAGACAAGCCATTTAATGCTTGGCTGCGTGTGGGTGTCACAATAGCCGATCTACAAGCTCACAACGTGTTTCAGGCAGTATATAAATCAGGCATTTCGACACCATCAAGGCGTTGAAATCAACAGAAACAACAGAAATCATATAATATTTAGTCAACTAAAACTAGACTAAAAGTAAAACGTTTTAGATGACTAAAATGTGACTAAAACTACATGGAATGTTATTTAAAAGGCTATGACTTAAAGTGATCACAATTTGCTGTCAAAATGAACACTGGTTCTAATGAATGAGCAGACCTTAATGTTTACATTTATTTATTATGTTAATAATGAATTTATGAAAAGATTGTTTCAGCCCGACAGCAATGATGTACTGTAAGTCAGTGGTTCTCAACCGTGTCTGCATCAGGGCCCACTTGAAAAATCACAAAGGCATTTGCAGCCCACCCATCTGTAAGTGGTCACATGGGTGGGCCGCATGCATTTTCAGAGCAATTTTATTTTAATGATATGAATATACTTTAAGTTGTTATTTATCACAATGAATGGAACATTTTTCCAGGTTTGAAAGAAAATACACTAACTTTTTTTTACTCTTCTTTTCCTTTTTTATTATATTGTTTTACACTAATGTTACATTATGGGCGTCCACTCACGGCCTACCAGTGGCCGCCGGCCCACAGGTTTAGAACCACTGCTGTATCATCGTGTACACATTCCATTAAGGCCAGTCACAGCAATTGCAACGTTCATTAAAAACGAGGTAAGCGTGGCATTTCTGCAGGTAGGTGATTCCATTGTAGCAGTTGTAGTAGGAGTTGTTGTCGTTGGCGTTCCTATAGAGGCCATTAGGCCTCCCTACGCAGAAGCCGGTGCGAGGCCAGTCGCAGCATTTACAGCTGTCTCTGTACACCAGGCCAGCGCCGCATGCGTGGAGGTAGGTGAGTCCGTTGTAGCAGTTGTGGTAGGAGTTGGAGTCTTTGGTGTTCGTGTAGAGGCCATTAGCCCTTCCTCTGCAGAAGCCAAGGCCAGGTGACACAGTGGTGGTGGTGGGGGTGGTGGTAGTGGGGGTGGTGGGGGTGGTAGTGGTGGTAGTGGTGCCATCAGTGGTGGTGATGGCAGCCGGGTTAGGGATCGTAGTTCTGATTGCTGGAGGAGCGATGGTCGTCGGAGGGGCAGAGGAATCTGACACATAGGGATGGGATGGATATGAAAATGACATGTCATGATTATTGTGGCAAAAACGTAATTGCGATTAACGATAGTATCGCGCAGTGGTGAAAAAAGTACTCAAATTCTTTACGTAAAAGTACCAATACTGCAATATAGAAATACTCTTACAAGTAAAAGTCCAGAATTAAAAATTAGTTGAGTAAAAGTACAAAAGTATTGGCATCAAAATGTACTTAAAGTACCAAAAGTAAAAGTACTAAAATGTTTGAAAATAGCCGATCTACAAGCTCACAACGTGTCGTGATGCGACGCGCTGTGAGCTTGTAGATCAGCTATTTTCAAATGGCCTATGTATAAAATAGGGCTGAAGTGGTTAAAAGAAAAACATGTTACATGCTTCTCACAGAAAGGTCAAGGATAAAAACGCAATAAGTCAGTGACTTATTGCCATTGTCAAGACACTGCATGTAATAAGGCAAGACAAACACATAACATAAAACAGGCAATGCAACAATAAATAACACTCTAGAACTATAATGCTAAACACTGATTATGCCATAAAAGATTGGATAATACATAGTGTCCATGCTATTCTGCAACGTCAGAATGATGACTCAATTGTTATGTTTTATTTCACTGTCCATGCTATTCTGCAACGTCAAAATGATGACCTGCTGCCACTCAATTGTTATGTTTTATTTCACTAAGTGCCCATGCAATACTGTCTGAAATGTGTACGGTCTTACTTACTTTGACCAACTTGGTGGAGGAGGGAATCCTTCTCCTGCGTCAGGTCCCTGATTTCTTCAGAAAACACACGCTCCTTCTTCTTGGCCTCACAGAGTTTACTCTGGTTCTTTCGCATATACAGCAACGCTGTTGGAGCCAGCGTTGCCTCAGTATCTGGAATGATAGAGAGAGAATGTTTTTTTTAAACATAAAAACGAGGTAAAACAAAATAATGAGCAGCATTATGTGTATATGTTACAGGTAAATTGGCATTCCAGGTAAATTCGAAAAGAAGCGCTTGTTTTCACCGCCCCCCAGGCAATTCTGTAGAATCAACGCTAGAGGGCAATGCAAGCCAGACATGAACACCACACACGCACGCATGCACACGTGCACAAACGAGCACGCACACACGCATGCGCACACACGCGCGCGCGCACACACACACACACACACACACACACACACACACACACACACACACACACACCCGCGAACAGCCTTATTACATGCAGTTGAAGCACAAGAGGGCGAGGGGGCGGTGCTGGCGGGCTATGTTAGTGCAGTGAGTGGCAGTTGGGGCAAACGCAGTCCCCACAACATCATTTACGATTCTGTGCCTATCGGTACATAACTCGGACGGCGCTTAGTCGACTAGCAGACCATCGGCTTGTCTTCGCGGGCACTCGCGCCTGGGGGCGCTCGGGCGCGACTCCTCGGCCTCAAGGTCTGCTGAGTCGGCGCGCCTCCATCATGGTCCAAAACTATACTTTATCGGCGAAAAAAAGTAGTCCGCGGTTGTTTGAAAAAGTAATGTCCCAAGCGGGAGTCAAACCCAGACTCCCATTGGTAGTGGATGGGGAGTCCAATGATTATCGAAGTGCGCCACTGAGGCTGGTGCTTGCATTTCCTGGTTGCTATTTTATTGTTGTCGTCCTCGCATCAAAGCCTCGCCTCGCAGCCCCGCGCCTAAAAACAAGAGCCCCCTTCCAATTTACCTGGAATGCCAATTTACCTGTGACATATATACAAAATGGACATGTGTCAATCAACACTGAATATAGGCATCCATACTGATGAGACTATTGTTGAAGGTCAGCATTCACTCATTCACCTAGCAGACATGGCAGTAGCCTACACATATCAATTTTATAGTAATTGTTGATAGACTATAAATAGTCTCTTATAGCTACTCAGTAGAGATGTGTTTAGATATTGTATTGCTAAACACTATCTCCAAAAAAAGGACAGTTTTGAAATTAAAGTCCAATCTCAAGTGCCAGATTTGTATATTGTTGCGCCAAACATAGCTGATTAGCAGTGGTGTAGTCACAATTTAAGTACTTTTAAGATCTTTTTTATACCTCAATAAAGAAAAGAGACCATTACTGCATCAAAACTAAACAAACTACTGTATACTATAAATACGAGTCAAACATTGGCCAAATAATATAAGAAAGAGGCACTATTTTTTTCAATCCGGGAATGCATCTGTGTTGCTTTAGATTTATTTGGCTATTCAAATATAGCAGATATACTTTGAGATCTGCAATTTTTGAAAAATCTTGAAAATTGGTCCAAATCTTTGAATATACATTTTTTAAAGCGTACATTTGTGACTCAATTCTTTGCTTCTGGGGGTCCCTGGAACAAAATATTTTACAAATGTAAAATGTAAATGTTCATGATTTAAAAAAAAAATAGAAGCTCAAGCTTTTTCAAATCTACAAGCTCATAAGTGCTGCCCTATGAGCTTGTATATCTGCTATTTTTTAATAGCCAAGTATAAAAGAATGGTTTAAGTGGTTACGCAGACGTGTTCCTGGTCTTAATGGGTTAAATAGCCGATCTACAGCAAGGTGTTGTGAGCTTGTAGATCGTCTATTTAAAATAAAAAATAAATGAGCTATAACAATATGTTATCTGTGGAACAAAGTCAGACCAAATTAAATGCCTCAACTCATGATTCCAAGTGCTTCTCAGGGTGGGGGGTCCCCAGTTCAAATATTATTTTGGGGGTCCCCAGTTCAAATCAGTTTAGTTCGAACCACTGCATTATAGGATATAATGTACACACACTTTCTTTTACAGTTATGAAATGACACAAAAAAAAACCTTGACTTTCAATGGGGGAAACAAACAGCCACAACTCTGGTTAGCAGCATGCTGCCATCTCGAAATTTGTTTTGTGGACTCAGACCACCAATAGGCAAAAGCTGTAATTGCTAAAGCTCCGCCCCCTATGTATTCCTATTGGCTGGGCTTTAAACAGCCATAACTCCAGTTCCCAGCATGCTACAGGTCTCAAACTTGGTGGGTGGTCCCACAGACCTAAATTTCATAAAAATAATGACTTCGTTCTTTTTTACTGCCTACTTCCGGTTACGCAAGAAATGACGGCAAAAAAAAAACCTTGACTTTCAATGGGGGGGGGGGGGAACAGAAACAGCCGTAACTCTGGTTTGCAGCATGCTGCCATCTCAAAATTTGTTTTGTGGCCTTGGACCGACAATAGGGACGAGCTGTAATTGCTGAAGCCCCGCCCCCTCTGTCTTCCTATTGGCTGGGCTTTACATCCATAACTCCAGTTCCCAGTATGCTACAGGTTTCAAACTTGGTGAGTGGTCCCACAGACCTTCAATTTCATAAAAAATCACCACTTCCGTTTTTTTTCTTCCTACTTTCGGTTTGTCTGATTGCCTTTAAACTTCACCCACACACTCTCTGAGGGGTGTGGAGTTCAATGGTGCAACCCAGAAGTTGTTCCGATTTTACCAGGCTTGAAGTTCTGAAAAAAGTTTCTAAGAAAAAGTTTGAATAATTACAAACTTTTACTCGTGAGTATGTTTTATAATGTAATAATTTATATCTGCAAAGTAACTATAGTAACTAAAGTTTTCAAATAATTGTAGTGGAGTAAAAGTACAATATTTGCCTCTGAGATGAAGTGGAGTAGAAGTAAAAGTAATGAAAACTGGAAATACTCCAGTAAAGTCAAAATACCTCAAAATTGTACTTAAGTACAGAGTACTTGAGTAAATGTACTTAGTTACTTTCCACCACTGGTATCGCAATAATCAAAATATGCTTAACTCTTTGACTGCCAATGACGAGATTTCTCGTCATATTTTGCTAGTAAGGCTCAAACTGCCAATGAGAATGACGAGATTTTGTGTTTTCAGTGGTTTTACGCTAGATGGCGCTGTTCGCTAACACATGAGTCACCATTTGACTCGCGGTGAGACAATGAAGCAGCAAATCACGTGAAAAAACAGCCATGTTAATGGTAATGGATTTGGAAAAATGGCTTTTTCTCTGCTTTCTGTTGCTTGTTGCAGAAAACAACCCACATTCACAATATTTTACTTTTACTCCACTACAATTATTTGAAAACTTTAGTTACTAGTTACTTTGTAGATTTAGATTATTATAACAAAACCACTTCAGCCCTATTTAAACTTTGACAATTTGAAAATAGTGAGCTTGTAGATCTGCTATTTTTAAAAGATGTGTATACATTCTATACATTTGAAAACTTGTGAAATGGGACCTTCTGCATAACGAGTACTTTTACTTTCGGTACTTTAAGTACATTTTGATACCAATACTTATGTACTTTTACTCAAGTACATTTTGAATTCTGGACTTTTACTTGTAACAGAGTATTACTACATTGCAATATTGATACTTTTACCTAAGTAAAAAAGATGTATTACTATTATAGTTCCACCACTGAAGATTTCTACCCAACAGTGACAATATGAATGCTGCGGTCTTGTTTACCTGAATCCAGTAGAGACCGCAGGTGGCTGATGAGGGGGTATCTGCCCTGGCCACACATTTCTCCAGTAAAGTCATCCAGGTCGATAGTCCACACTAAGGCTCCTCCAAAACCGTTCTGCTTCAAGTACTTCACCTGTGGACATTTTAATTTATCGTGAGATTGTCCTCCGTCATACACTAGGTCTAGGATGAATTAGCTTTTGTTGAACTGCACATTCAGTACCACTTAAGTTAAACCCCTCTATACTTGATAAAACGGACCTGAAAAGAGAGCATTTGGTATGCTTGTATTTCATTCAAATCAATTCAAATCAATTCAAATCAATTCAAATCAATTCAAATCAATTCAAATCAATTCAAATCAATTCAAATCAATTCAAATCAAAATAGCAGATCTACAAGCTCACAACGCATTGCGTTGCAACACAATTGTGAGCTGGTAGATCTGCTATTTTTGGCGTTCCCCCAGAATAGGGATGCTGGGGGTTAAAGTTAATGTTTTAAGCATTATTTTTATTATCTAACTATTGTTAATCACAATTATTTTTTTTGCCACTATAATTTATTCCCCAAAATGTAAAGAACATAGTGACTAAGTGTTTGCTTTTGGAAGGAAATGAGGTTGCGTATACAGTATTTGAACATGCTATTTCAACATTTCAAACACATTTCTACAAAACCAGTCTATCCAGTTATTATGGGCATAAACAAGAAGTTGAAGGGTAAATTTAGGTCCGATATTGATGTACCGTGCATGTTGAAATCCTGTATATTGTACATGATTTGAGTCCATTTCAAAAGCATACTTTCATTCATTACTTTTTCACATTTTGGAAAGAAAAAACTGGCAATATCACATGCATGTGCCCAGACTTATCAAGTGCCCACTCTTCCCGTATCAATTTTGACTCAGACAGCAATTATGATCAAATTCAGTCATTTAATTTGATGTGTAACATACAGTATATAGCTGGTATCATCATCACAGCTTTCAACTAATTTTATATACATTTTAGTTATTTAATTCATCTTCGCTTATGTTTACTTTTTTGCCAATTATAACTTCAATCTCTGATGGAAACACAGCAATAGGCAGAGAGAAAGGACTTATATGTTAAGCAATACACTTCTATGTCTCAAAATACAGAAAGAGTTCATGAATATGATTTTCTTCATGAAAATGTCACAATATTTGAGATTTACTCATAGTAGTTATTTGTGTGGTTTTATTTTGGTAAGAATGAACACATCCATGGTATTGAGATATTTTTTAAATTTAAGATTAAATCGTAAAGCTGCTGTGTATTACCTTGTTTGCAAAACTCTGTTTGTTATCAAATCCCAGCCATTCTTTGCCTTTGGTGGCATAAGGCACCATTTGCTCATCAATCCAGTGGACAGCGGCCCCTTGGAGGAAGCTACAAATCTGTTGGAAGAATGAAAATATATATATATGTATTGAATCTAATCCAAAAGACTTGACATTATTGACCATATATGATGCCATTGAAAGAGCAAAATTGTTCCCATATCGTTCCTGTCTTGTATCTCCATGTTTTCAAGTTGTTGTTTCCCCCCGTAAAATATCCTACCACAAAAGTAGCGAACATAGCAGATCTACAAGCCTTTTAGATCTGCTATGTCCGCTGCTTTTAAAACAAGTGAAAGTGGTTACACGTGTCTGTGGGTTTATATCGAACCAATGAAAAGCATGAACCCATTCAATCTGGGAACACGTCTCTGTCATTTTAGATTTCTTTGGCTATTTTTTGAAAAATCTTGAAAATTTGTGCAAATCTTTCAATATATATATTTTTAAAGCGATCATTTGTAACTCAAATCTTTGCTTCTGGGGGTCCCTGGAACAAAATATTTGACAAATGTTCACTTTAGAAAATATATATTCAAAGATTTTCACGATTTTTCAGAAATAGTAGATCTACAAGCTCATAGTGCGGCACTCGGTGCCACGCAATGAGCTTTTAGATCTGCTATTTTTGAATAGCTAAATAAATCTAAAATGACAGATCCGTTCCTGGATTGAAAGGGTTAACTAGAGCTTGTGACTAAATAATAACTACATTGGATTCATTGGGACGCAGGTTAATGTTTTCCTATTTCCTAAAAGGTTACAGTTTTGTACAAGGTTCCCCAACAGCAACAATATTAACCCATTAAAACCGGGAAGGGAACGCATCTGTGTCATTTTAAGATGTCTTTGGCTATTCAAAAATAGCAGATCTACAAGCTCATAGCGCGGCACCGAGTGCCACGCTACGAGCTTGTAGATCTGCTATTTTTGAAAAAAAAAGTCGTGAAAATGTGTGCAAATCTTTGAATATATATATATATATATATATATATATATATATATATATATATATATATATATATATATATACATTTTTAACTCAAATCTTTGCTTCTGGAACTAAACTATTTTCAGATGGGGGATATACAAGCTCACATAGATCTCTATGAGCTTGTATATCTGCTATTTTTGAATAGCCAAATCATAAATTGACACACAGGTCTTAAAGGTATCATGACATTCATTTTCACTTTTTTTATTTTCAATGTTTTATTTGGGGTTTTATGACCTCAATTACACCCAAAAAACCTGAACTTAGAACATTCAGTGGATTTTCTGTGGTCTGGGGTTTTCTGAATAATTAGGCTGAAAAGTAATCTGAGCTTGGCCCTTCGACAGTGAGGTCACAGTCGATTAATCCCGCCCACTCTCCTCCTCGCCCCTCCCCTCCCCTATCCTTTCCTTTGGGGGGGGGCGGAGCAAAGGCGATGATTGACAGGCAAAATCCCTCACCAGCGACACCCGCAGGCAAATATTTCTTTTTTCATTGCAGTTGAAAAGGCTTTAGAAATGTGAGAGAAAAACACCTGCCATTGATCACTGGAATGGAATTTTCACTTAAAACTTTTTGTACACTTTTGAAGGACCAGGACAAAGACTTTGAATGTGGTGTAAAAGTGAATGTCATGAAAGCTTTAATGGACATCAACATTCACTCACCTCATAGTAAGACAGGAACCCAGCCTCTCCTGTATAGCGTCCAGCAGAGCCAGCGCCGCTGGCTGCTGAGCCCACAGCGCCACCTGCTGACCACGTGTGGAACGTGCGTCCGTATGTAGCAAAACCAAGCAGGAGTTTTTCAGCAGGAGCTCCTTGATCTCTCCAGTAATTCATGGCAAAGTCCTGGTGGCAAAATGTAAACAAATACAACAAACACATATCAGTTGTCATGTGTATCAGTGATTCTCACCGTTTAAAATGTCAAGGTAACCCCCAGTTTTATATGCATTATTACACCAGGGGTCTTCAACCTTTTTTAGGCCAAGATCTCCTTAGCTTAGGGAGAGATGAAGCAGGGACCCCCATTTCATATTGTATATTCATTTTGAATGTGTATTTTCAGACGTTTAACCGTTTAAAGGGCAAGACCACTTTGGTAGAGGTTTGGGTTGTGTAGTTACCTTGCCATGATGTAACGCCAAAGGTGGACTATAAATACAAAATAATTAATCCATTGATTAGAAATTGATAACTAAAAATATGCTCCTCATTGACTTACATTGTACGGTGAAACAACTCTCAGTCACTCTTTTAGCACATAACGAACACATACAAAGATTATTCAGACAATATAGAACATCACCAAACCCAGTACTGTTTTTGTTTTTGTATTATTATTATTTTTTGGGGGGGGGCTATTTTGGCCTAATGTTTCTCTAAAATAGGGAAGCTAGGGTTCAAGTGTTTAATGTAAATTAAAAAGAAAAAGAAAAAAGAAAACACGTTCCTATCACACAAAGATCTGCCGCCCTCCTATAGTAACTCTGAGGACCCCCTAGAGGTCCCGGACCCCTTGTTGAACGCCATGCATTAGACCATGGACCCCCATTTGATATATATATATATTTTTATATCTCCGGGACCCCAAAACTACAAATGTGATGATTTCCTCTGATTTGTGATGGAAATGTATATTATTTAGCCTTTATTTTACCGGGAGACACCGTAGGCTCTATACACAGCAGCCATATTGGAAAGAAATTGGGCCTCTTCCTTACTTCCAATCCTTCACAGGTGATACCAATTATGCTAATTAGGCTCTGTTCCATTCTGGTCAAACAGAGTCAGGGTGCTGACTCACTGGAAACACTCTGCTACACCAGTGGGTCTCAAAGTGTGATCCAGGGACCCTCATGGTTCATTGAGGGGGTTCCAAATGGACACTTACAGTTGTGTAACTCTGAGAGTGTACAAATGGAACCAAACTAACCAATTTAGTTCCATTTGTACACTCTCAGAGCAATGGGGGTCCTTGAAAAAAAAAAAAAAAAAAAAGTTTGAGAACTACTGTGCTACACTAAACGGAACAGAGACTTAATTAGTATCATTGGTAAGACCTGTGAAGGAAGTAAAGAAGAGGCCCACTTTCCTTACAATATGGCTGCTGTGTATTAGAGCATATTAAAACAGTGTTTTGTTCTACATACTTGTAATAAAGTGTGTCTGAGTTGTGATATTTCTACTCACCACATTATTAGTATCTTGTGAAGAAGTGAGAGGGCTGTTGTGTCCGGTGGTTTTCTCCCATGCTCCGTGGAAGTCATACGTCATGACATTAATAAAGTCCAGGGATCTGTTACACACACACATACAATAACACACAGTTATGGACAGTGGTGTAAAGTAACTAAAGTATTAAGTACATTTTTAGATATTTTTACTTCATCTCAGAGGCAAATATTGCACTTTTACTCCACTACAATTATTTGAAAACTTTATTTACTAATTACTTTGTAGATTTTGAATATTATTACAAAACATACATTAACAACTTCAGCCCTATATACATTTCGGTCATTTGAAAACTGCAGATCTACAAGCTCACAATGCGTGAGAATGAGCTTGCAGATCGGCTATTTTCAAAAGATGTGTATACATTTTATACATTTCAAAACTTGTGAAACGGGACATTCTGCATGATGAGTACTTTCTACTTTTGGTACTTTAAGTACATTTTAATACCAATACTTTTGTACTTTTACTCACTCACTTTTACTTTGCAGTATTGATACTTTTACTGAAGTAACAAATGTGAGTACTTTTTTCTCCAATGATTGTAAGTGTTAGTGAAAAGGCTTTGAACTCACCTGGCGATCTGAGCGACCTCATAACCGGCATCAATGGTTGCCTTCCCAGCAGCCACTGCAGCTGTGAGCAGCAGTCTGGGCCTTCTGTTCAGATTCCCTTCCTCCTCGAAGGCAGAGCGTAACTCCTACATCCAAACACACAATAACTGCAGTGGTTCTCAAAACGTTTTCATGTCAAAGACCCCCAAATTGACAAGATTTTTACGGCTCTAGAAGTGATTCTCAACCATTTTGATTTCAAGGACCCCCAGTTTGGCATGCATTAGGCCACGGACCCCCATTTAATGACATTTCTATCTCCTGGACCCCGATTTATATTGTAAAATCAATGTTAATTTAACTTAGGTCCAACTGAAGACCTATAAGGGTCCATTTGGTTCTTAAGTATCCATCATTTAGCTGGGGACCCCCTGGAACTCCCTCAAGGACCCCTGGACCCCAATTTGAGAACCAATGCAATAATGAGTCATAATGATAATAGCAATAGTGCAGTGGTTCTCAAAACTCTTTGATTTCAGGGACCCAGTGTTAATTTTGTCGACTATGACGAAAAATGTCCGTCGACTACCTTTTTTCACTGACGGAAACTAAATATATAAAAAACTAAGCTATGATGACTAAAATTATGACTAAATATACTGACAATTTCGTCAGCAAATAAAAAGTAGACATATGTTATGTAAATGTTATGGAGGGACTAGTGGAGAAGAGATCCAGTAGAACCAATACAAGTCATTTCATGCTTGGTTGCGCTCGGTGTGAATGAATGAATGAATGAATGAATGAATGAATGAATGAATGAATGAATGAATAAATAAATAAATAAATAAATAAATAAATAAATAAATAAATGTAAAAAAAGAAAAAAAAATACAAGAAAACAAAACAGTAGAGGTAGTGAAAATAGCCGATCTACAAGCTCACAACGTGTCGCATAGCGACGCGTTGTGAGCTTGTAGATCGGCTATTTTCACTGGTTTGGGTCTCCGGGGAAACATCGAATTTCTGGAAACAAAAAGGTTTGGGAACCAGACAGTGATAGCAGACCTGGCAGAGCAGTGTGAACCTGTGTTTGTCCACCGGGGGGCTCCCTCTCGCCCCTGGATACTCCCAGTCCAGGTCCAGTCCGTCAAAGCCATGCTGTCTCAACAGCTTAATGGCTGATGTGATGAAGGTCTGCCGGCTGGCAGCAGATGACACCATTCTGCTGAATCTGCACGACACATCACCACATCTCAACTGTTTATGGTATTATTGATCGACAGCTAAATGGTGTTTATCCACCTCATGATGACTACCAGTGGTGGAAAAAGTACTCACATTCTTTACTTAAGTAAAAGTATCAATACTGCAATGTAGACATACTCTGTTACAAGTCAAAGTCCGGGAATTCAAAATTTACTTGAGTAAAAGTACAAAAGTATTGGTATAAAATTGTACTTAAAGTACCAAGAGTAGAAAGTACTCATTATGCAGAATGTCCAATTTCAGTTTTCAAATGTATAAAATGTTTCTTTTGAAAATAGCAGATCTACAAGCTCACAATGCGTCGTATCGCGAGGCATTGTGAGCTTGTAGATTGTCTATTTTCAAATGGCCGGAATGTAGGCCTATATAGGACTGAAGTGGGTAATTCAGGTTTTGTAATAATTATCAAAATCTACAAAGAAACTAGTAACTAAAGTTTTCAAATAATTGTAGTGGAGTAAACGTATGATATTTGCCTCTGAGATGTAGTGGAGCAGACATAAAAGTACAGAAAATTGGAAATACTCTAGTAAAGTAAAAAATACTTCAAATACCTCAAGTACAGTACTTGAGTAAATGTACTTAGTTACTTTACACCACTGCTTTTGTGAACTCACTGTGTAGATCCAAAGTTCCAGCCGCCAACAGCCAGTAGAGTTTTCAGCCCAGGGTTGCTGCAAAGTAGACATGGACATTTTTAATGAATGGCACATAACGTATACTACTAACCCTAACCTTAACTATAAGCCATTATTAAACATTTAAACCCCATATAATGTGTTGACCGGGGTCCCCAGGGGGACACAGATCCGTTGTCTAATCGCCTGTTGTGTGATGTGTGATATATATCAGTGGTTGTCCAACTTTTTTCTCATGTCAAGGACCCCCAGATCAATATGTGCTTGACCACGGACCCCCTCCCCCCATCTGAACATGTTTTGCACCAGGGACCCCCATACAAGATTTGTGTTGTTAAATGTTTAAACAAATATTAAACATGTTCCCACATTCTTTGAAAAAAAAAAGCAGATCTACAAGCTCAGAGGGAGAACAACACAGGTCTTGAATTGGATTTAAACCCACAGTGTTTCATTTATACTGTATGTAAATACATAGACATACATAGACATAAAGTGAGCTTGTATATCGGCTATTTTCAAATATATATATATATATATATATATATATATATATATATATATATATATATATATATATATATATATATATATATATACATATATACTGTATATAGATATATATATATACTGTATATAGATATATATATATACATATATATATACATATATACATATACACACACACACACACACACACACACACACACACACACACACACACACACACACACACACACACACACACACACACACACACACACACACACACACACACACACACAGAGAGAGAGAGAGAGAGAGAGAGAGAGAGAGAGAGAGAGAGAAAAGGACACGACTCACCTCTGCTTGAGTCCATTGAAGTCCTTGTAGAGAACCTCATCGTTCCACTCATAGGTGTCCAGCTGGTTGTTTTGGTTGACGATGGAGAAGGCGTAGATCAGATGGGAGCACAGGTTGGGGTCAATGTCAGCAGGCAGGTATCTGCCAACACCCGGTCTGTACTGGGCCCAGTTAGTGAAGTAGCAGAGCAGTGGTTTGGTGGAAGACACTGTCAAAATGAATGCATAAATGAATGAATGAATCATTGAATGAATGAATCATTGAATGAATCATTGAATGAATCCATGAATGAATCATTGAATGAATCATTGAAGGAATCATTTAATGAATAAACTAGAAAAAGTGCTCCTCGGAGCACAGGTCTCCGCCAGGTCAGGTACGTTATTCTGGCTTCCTGGTGGCGCTATAATAGGCCAATGTGAAAAGGGTGCCATTTATTGTTAGGTCTTTCACGGCAATCAGACACTGAATTCATGATTTGAGGCATTTTGTTCCAAAAATGTGTTTTGCTAAATTAGACCTGCTGGTGGCGCTATAACAGACCAATGTGAAAAGGGTGGCATTTCTTCCTCGGCATAGTGGGAATGTGCGTGTGAAATTTCAAGGAAATCGCAAGCTGCGTGCATAGTTTGAGGCTTTTTGTTCAAAACGGACCAATCCTGCAAACTTTGGAAGCCAACCTTAGGCAATGAGGATGGAATATGGGAAATCGGACAGATCTGTGTTGATCACATGACTGTAGAGATACTGTGTACCGATTTGCATGACGTTTGGATACAATCTGTAGGAGTAATATAAAGAAATGGGTTTTGCACAAATCGGCCTCCTGGTGGCGCTATAACAGGCCCATGTGAAACATTTGGGGCAGAGGTTCTGAATTGGCATCCAGGGAGTGTGTGTGCACAGTTTCGGAGCGACCGGGCCAACGGTGCCGGAGATTAGCTGCTAACACACAGACAGGACGGACGGACGGACGGACGGACGGACAGGGGGTAAAACATACTCTCTCGCCATGCCTTTCGGCCTGGCGGAGACAATGAACGAACAAACACACGAATGCATGGATGTATTACTGAATGAATTAATCATTGAATAAATGATTGAATGAATAAATGATTGAACGAATGAATGAATAATTGAATGATCGCTTGCATGGATGAATGCATGAATGCATGAATGAATGAATTGATAAATGTATTAATAAATAATTAAATAATTAAATATCAAAATAACTAAATAACTAAATAACTAAATAACTAAATAACTAAATAACTATATAACTAAATAACTAAATAACTAAATAAATTACTTAAAACATAAATAAACAAGTACATGAAGAAATGAAGAACAAACAAACAAACAAACAAACAAATAAAAAGGAAACGTAAGCATTTGACTTCTCTTGTGTGAGACATTTCATGGTAAACATGGAGTCATGATTTTTAAAGGTGCAGTAAGTGATATGTCGATGCTGTCGGGCAGAAACCTGGTATCTTCATGTTTCAAATTGTTGTGTTTTTGTTTTGTTTTTTGTAAATGAATGCCCTACTTCATCGTGAAAATAGCCGATCTACAAGCTCATCGCGATACGTTGAGGGCTTGTAGATCGTCTATTTTAACTATTGTTTTACTTTTATATAATAATGCAAAAGGATCGGTTTAGGACATAAACGGTTTCCACCTGACCGTGACGATTTATTTGCTTACGTGCAGTAACTGTTAAATAGCTCTTTATTGTGATAGTAATCATTGCTATAGAGTGTTTTAGTCTCTTCAGCTCTTTAGTACAGAAACAGGTCGGTATAACAATTGGATCCAATCAGGAGAGAAAAAGTGCTCCTCGGAGCACAGGTCTCCGCCAGGTCAGGTACGTTATTCTGGCTTCCTGGTGGCGCTATAATAGGCCAATGTGAAAAGGGTGCCATTTATTGTTAGGTCTTTCACGGCAATCAGACACTGAATTCATGATTTGAGGCATTTTGTTCCAAAAATGTGTTTTGCTAAATTAGACCTGCTGGTGGCGCTATAACAGACCAATGTGAAAAGGGTGGCATTTCTTCCTCGGCATAGTGGGAATGTGCGTGTGAAATTTCAAGGAAATCGCAAGCTGCGTGCATAGTTTGAGGCTTTTTGTTCAAAACGGACCAATCCTGCAAACTTTGGAAGCTAACCTTAGGCAATGAGGATGGAATATGGGAAATCGGACAGATCTGTGTTGATCACATGACTGTAGAGATACTGTGTACCGATTTGCATGACGTTTGGATACAATCTGTAGGAGTAATATAAAGAAATGGGTTTTGCACAAATCGGCCTCCTGGTGGCGCTATAACAGGCCCATGTGAAACATTTGGGGCAGAGGTTCTGAATTGGCATCCAGGGAGTGTGTGTGCACAGTTTCGGAGCGACCGGGCCAACGGTGCCGGAGATTAGCTGCTAACACACAGACAGGACGGACGGACGGATGGACGGACAGACAGGGGGTAAAACATACTCTCTCGCCATGCCTTTCGGCCTGGCGGAGACAATGAACGAACAAACACACGAATGCATGGATGTATTACTGAATGAATTAATCATTGAATAAATGATTGAATGAATAAATGATTGAACGAATGAATGAATAATTGAATGATCGCTTGCATGGATGAATGCATGAATGCATGAATGAATGAATTGATAAATGTATTAATAAATAATTAAATAATTAAATATCAAAATAACTAAATAACTAAATAACTAAATAACTAAATAACTAAATAACTAAATAAATTACTTAATACATAAATAAACAAGTACATGAAGAAATGAAGAAATGAAGAACAAACAAACAAACAAACAAACAAATAAAAAGGAAACGTAAGCATTTGACTTCTCTTGTGTGAGACATTTCATGGTAAACATGGAGTCATGATTTTTAAAGGTGCAGTAAGTGATATGTCGATGCTGTCGGGCAGAAACCTGGTATCTTCATGTTTCAAATTGTTGTGTTTTTGTTTTGTTTTTTGTAAATGAATGCCCTACTTCATCGTGAAAATAGCCGATCTACAAGCTCATCGCGATACGTTGAGGGCTTGTAGATCGTCTATTTTAACTATTGTTTTACTTTTATATAATAATGCAAAAGGATCGGTTTAGGACATAAACGGTTTCCACCTGACCGTGACGATTTATTTGCTTACGTGCAGTAACTGTTAAATAGCTCTTTATTGTGATAGTAATCATTGCTATAGAGTGTTTTAGTCTCTTCAGCTCTTTAGTACAGAAACAGGTCGGTATAACAATTGGATCCAATCAGGAGAGAGAATAGTGCAGGGCTGGAAATGAGCACATACTCACATACACATACTGTACAGTATGCTCAGCTACAACCATGGGTAATAAAAATAAAACATTTTTAAAAAAGTATACGGAATAAACAAGTGAAATTGGAAGTGATTAAACACAGAAGTGAGCAGACAAAATGGAACTGGAACACTAATGATAGTGTGATTAAGCTGATGAATGGGTACTCTCTCCTGTTTGGATGAAATTGACAACCCACCTGAACATGTATTTACTGTTTATTAAAGAGCTGGAGAGATGGGGAGACCCCTGTTACTGAACAAATACTCTATAGCATTATTATAGATTATACAACAGGTAGTACCGACCAAGCAATCTGATTGGCTGAAATAGCTTTCTAGCCGCGCTTCAAACCAGCATCATAGCACGGGCCTAATCACATTAATAAATCACTGGTTAGAAGGTTATAATCCTCCTGTGTTAAAGTAAAATTACTCCCATTTCGTTAACAGTCCAGTGTATGTTATACTTTATCGTACGAAGGTATCGCACGGCGAAAATAGCCGATCTACAAGTTCACAACACGTCGCCATCGCGACGCGTTGTCAGCTTGTAGATCATTTATTTTGGCCACGTGACACGGTCGTACGACGGAGCATATAGCCTACTGGAATTCATTCCACTGCGCAAGCATTGATAGCTCGGCTGTGTTGATGAGACGGTGCCTCAGGCTCATAGTGCTGCTACAGGGACTATTTAATGTCTCAGTGAAAAACTATTCTCTTTACAGGGAAACGGATAATAGCGAAACATTTTTATTATGAATTGCTCCACAATATGAATACATTTGGATGTGTTTTGTTGGTAACTGTTGTATAATCGCGATATTACACTCGAGGGTGTGCTTTACCTTACATTATTGGCACTTCTGTGATGCTGGCGGAACTCGGCTTCGCCTCGTTCCTGACCGCATCACAGGCGTGCCAATAATGACGGTAAAGCACACCCTCTCGTGTAATACTGCTTAATTATAGAACTGTAACCTTTTAAACAAAAAAACAAAAAAACTTAAAATATCACTTCAAGCATATTACCTTTCAATTCTTATGGTTTGAAATGGAATGAATAAACCATATACATACCCTCTTGAAGACATAATAAAAGGGTTAGACCTGAAAGCAGAAAATACATTTGAGTAACTGCACTATATTATACTGTTAAATGAACATTAGATTTAATTGAACTAACAATGACTTCAACAATGATTTCAACCTACCAGCCACAATGGTTAGTGAAGTCATGGTTTATTACAGCAGGACTATCCTTTATAGTGGCCTGAAATGATGACAAGTGTTTATGATTCATGGAGATTTAATTAAAGCAGAAGTTCTCAACCTGTGGCCCGGGACTCCCAGGGGGTCCCCACATGATTGTGGGGGGGTGTCACCAGATGACAGTTAAGTGACAATTTAAGGACTTTTAAGACCTTTTTAATACCAAAAAAACAAACAAAGTAAAGACATAAAAATAATAAAAAAGAGCATTACTGCATTAAAAGTAATCATCAAACTATACTATATACTATAATATAAGAATACTGTAATCATACTACAGTATCACACAAAAGTATCAACAACATCCAATCTACAAGCTCGAAACGCTGCGTGACGTGACGCATTTTGAGCTTGTCGATCTGATATTCTTGCAATTTGTTTTATTTGAATCCTGAAAAGTAACAGTTTAGGTCAACCCAACAGAGACGATAACTAAAATCTAAAATGACACATACTTTCCCGGTTTTAACGGGTTAAATAAAAGGAGCCATGACTTACCTGTTTCTCAGTGAGGGACTGGAGACGTACTTTGTGAGACAACTGGCATGGTTTATATACTGTAGAAGGATGCATTCCAGCTAGGTCCATAGTGTGTGTGTGTGTGTGTGTGTGTGTGTGTGTGTGTGTGTGTGTGTGTGTGTGTGTGTGTGTGTGTGTGTGTGTGTGTGTGTGTGTGTGTGTGTGTGTGTGTGTGTTTGGTATTAGGTAGCGGACAGTGCAGGAGTGGCCCACGCAGAGATACAGACCAGCCTTTGTAATCTCATGTGGGTCATAGGTGTTTGGTTATGTAAACAACACCTCTGTCTTGTACAGTGACTCCCAACATGTTGTTGCAGCCCCCCCCCCCCAAACAAGGACACAAATATTAAAGGTAGTTAAGGTTACATTCACTAAATCATGGAATATGTCTTCATAATACAATAAGCATGTCACTCAGTACTCTATGGCTATAAGTAACAGCGTCTCCGCCGTATATGGCGGCTGCCAATTATAGCAGAGACAGCACAATACTTTGCCAGCCTTTTTGCCTCCTTTTTTTGGGCATCCCAAGTTGTTGAGACACGCACGCGCACACACGCACGCACGCACGCACGCACACACGCACGCACAGGCATTATTAACCACTTATTAAACCCCATTATACTTCACTGTAAAAAAATATATACAATTGCAGACAAGCTTGTGGATCAGTTATTTTCACCAAATGGTGGTCCATTTGCAATGAATATGGACCACCATTCTATGACCACAACGACATAGAATCCAGAAAATGGATGCTAGGTTTCATGTGGCTCTTACAATCGGATGTTACATGATTCTAACTTCCCACACTTTGTTTCCCAAACATAATTTGAAACTGAATATGAGCTTTCCCCCCCTTTTTTTTGTGTGCAAAACTAACGATCCCACCCACAGTGTTGCTGATAGACCCTCTCTGTTCATGCTGAAACCTCAACACCCATTGTTTTGTCTGGTTAACTTAGTTTATGTGTTTATTTTTCAATGCATATACAGTATATTGCTGTAATGATTTAAGTAAATCTAAACACTTAAACCCTATACTAGTTGGCTCTATATCTGGTTCTCTACAACAGGGGGGCTCAGGACTAGGGGTCCTCAGAGTTCTACAGGGAGGCCGGAACATCTTTTTGTGATAGGAACTTTTTTATTTATTAAATTACATTAAACACTTGAACCCTTGCATCCCTGGGGGGATAATTGCCAAAAATAGCAGATCTACAAGCTTGCAGATCTGCTATTTTCGCCAAAGAGGTTTGACCTGCAAATCGCAGGCTATCGGTGGTCTGATGAACTAGAATGTTTTATTGTCCATTTACTCAAGTACTATAATTAAGTACAATTTTGAAGTATTTTTACTTTACTGGAGTATTTCCAGTTTTCAATACTTTTACTTCTACTCCATTACATCTGAGAGGCAAATATTGTACTTTTACTCCACTACAATTATTTTTAAATTGTAGTTACTAGTTACTTTGCAGATGTTAATTATTACGTTATAAAACATACATTAACCACTTTAGCCCTATTTTATACATAGGATATTTGAAAACAGCCGATCTACAAGCTTGTAGATCGGTGTATTCTCTTGGGACATTGACAGTGTGTGGTTTGGTGTTGTCTGCATGCTGAGAGCAACGGTGACACCCAGTGTCCTTGCCTTCTTAACACGTAGACAGATTGACACATTAACATGTTAAGTCAACATCAGTGGCTCCCAAACTGGGTGTCGGGACCCCCAGGGGGGCCCCCCCAATGATTTTTGGGGGCCGCCAGATGATTAGCTTTATGTGCAACATTGTTTTCTCACTCAACAGTAAACAAACCAACACACAGTGTAAGTGTAGCCAGGGTATCTGCACATTTATAAAGTTACAATTTAATTACTTTTAAGACCTTTTTAATACCAAATTGGCCAAATTTTCAAATATTACATAAGAAAGAGGCAAACATTGTGAAATCAGCAGATCTACAAGCTCACAACGCCTCGTGGTGCGAGGCGTTGTGAGCTTGTTGATCGGCTTTTTTCACAATATTTATCTGTGGAACAGAGTAAAAAATTTGCTTGTCAGGATGGGGGTCCCCACTCCCCAGTTCAAATATGATTATTTTGGGGGGCCGCGGCCTGAAAAGTTTGGGAACCCTTGGTCAACCTCAACTCAATCAGATCCTCATACAACAGGTTAAAGATATCAGGTAGAAATATATTTATTGTAGGCTATAACATTAAAAGTGACGTTTGGTTCAAACAAAACGTTTTTTGTTGAAAAGTTAATATATATTCTGATAGTAATCATTGCCAGTGTTTGTTCAGTAACAAGGGTCTGAACAGGGCGGTAAACATAACCAATTTTTTTCAGGTGGGATACCAATTTGATCCAATCAGGAGAGGGACAGAGAGAGGGACAGAGTGATGGCTGAGCACACCATCTGCACAGCTTCTTCCAGGTCATTCAGCCTTTACCTATGGAGACAACTGAGACCAGACTCAAAGACCTCAATGGCGTTCAAAACAAAACTGCAGACCCTCAAAACAAACTGGTCAGGTTACTACTAGGCCTTACACCCAGAACTCACCTAACCCCTGCTCATTATGCTAGGATAGGATGGCTCAGAGGACAGAGTACACAGCACCTTAATGGAAACAATCTGTGTTATCCTTTTATTTATCAGCATTATTTTGTATAAATATGTGCCACGTGTCTTGTTTTTTGCAAACTGTTAATAAAGTATTCAATCAATCAATCAAAAAGACCTTTAATGATCTGTGGAAATTCAATCCAGAGACCTTCTTCTGGAAGCAGGTTGAACCCAAGGGGAAAGAAGGCCCAGGTCCAATGTAGCCTATTGCTGTTGCATGGTGGGAGATCGTTTCACCCTCTTTGCAGAAGTGAAAACACGCAATGACCTTACATTTTACAGACTTAAAGGGATAGTTTCATCCCCCCCCCCCCCGGGGGGGGGGGGGGGGATGCTGCCGGTCATCAATTAAATAGTCATTTTGGGGGTGAACTATCCCTTTAAGTCCTAGTCTGAAGACATTATGCAAGCTAGCAGTTATTCAGTACGGTCTGGAGCAGTCACATAACATCAGATGGGAACTGGCAGCCATGACTACCAACAGCAACTGAAGAACAGTAAAAAAAAAATCAAATTAGCCTCATGGTGGCGCTATAACAGGCCGATTCGTGTTTTTACCTATGACTACACCGATCTGTGTAAATTTATATATTTTTTATGCACACTCCCTAGAGGTCAAGGAAAAACCTTTGCCCTGCATTTTTCACATCTGCCTTTTATAGCGCCACCAGGAGGCCGACTTATGTAAAACACATTATTTTATACTACTCCTTCCAATTTTATCCAAATTTCACGCACATCGGTACACATGATCTCCATAGTCATGTGATCAAGATGGATCTGTTTGATTTTCATATTCCATCCTGATTGGCTAAGATTGACATCTAAAGTTTGCATTATTGGCTTGTTTTGAACACAATTCTGCAAATCATGAACGCACCGTCCGATTGCGGTGAAACTTTGCACGCATATTCACACTATGTTGAGGAGCAAATGCCACCCTTTTAACATTGGCCTGTTATAGCGCCACCAGCAGGTCTAATTTAGCAAAACAAATGTTTTTAACAAAATGCCTCAAATCATGCGCGGAGCCCTGCTTCTGGCGTTTTTCGCAGTTTTTTATTCTTTTTCACGACGTTTGGTGCCCCCCCCCAGGTTGGTGCCCTGTGCTTCAGCACCTCAAGCCCGTTGGATAAGCCACCACTGTAGGCAAGGGCCATTCCCCCGCAAAAGTTGCTATTCTGGGACACCTGCATTACCCGCAAAACACCTGCACTACCTGTTACATTATGCATAGGTGTGGTTCGGGTGTTATAATGACAAAACCAATCACTGTGCCAGATGCCATTACATTTAAGAGAAGACTGCGCTAGCCATTATCCCCAATACAATCTTACGCTCTCCTTTATCCCTGTCAGCAGTGTTGCTTGGTCTGATTAGTATAAGCCACAGTTGCTTGTAAATAATGGTAGAACGGTTGTGAGCTTGTAGATCGGCAATTTTCAAATAGCCAACATATATAAATATGCACATTGTTTAATGGCCGACATATATAGGTCAGGGGTCACGCTAGGATTTTAATCTGCCGGTCCCAATGTCATTTACCACTACTCACTCAGAGGAGGTTATACTGTATAGTTAGACAGTGGATGCCGTCCGTGCGTCTAGTTGGGACAGCCGTGGGAAAGTTGATGAGTTGTGAGAATCTTGTCGTCTCCTCATAGAGCTATTCAGTTCAAAGTGGTAACGTTTTAACGTGTCCACCTCATAGAGTTAAAAATAGGTCCACGATTATGATTAACGTAGTGTTTCACCTCGATGCCATAGTTGCAGTAGCCTATAGCTGTTGTGGAGAGTATTTACGCATCTGTGTTGGATATTTCATCTTCAACTTGCACTGTTGTTAAACTGTAGGGCAACTTGCCAACTTTACTCACAAGTGCCCTTGTAGTAGCCTAGTATCTGTGACATATTCGAACTCGTAATGATACAACTTGTGTGTGACTGACTGTTAAATACACAACTTTATATAATGTAACTTGTAACCGGACCGCGGTCTCTGTCTGACTGCCGAGACCGCAGTCTCTACGCAGCAGCAGCAACAACTACGCAGCAGCAGCAACAACTCTCTTCTTCCTGTTGTACCTTCACAATAAAGTGTCTCCCATTTACCACCCAATGCAGCACATTTTACACTGGTTATTATTAACAAGAAATAGGTGTAACTTAACAGCGTGTGACACACTCTTTCTTTCTACCTCTCTCTCTCTCCCAGAAACACACGCACGCTGTTAAGAGAGAGAGAGAAAGAAAGAGTGAGAGAGCGAACGAGCGCGTGAGAGAGAGAGAGAGAGAGAGAGAGAGAGAGAGAGAGAGAGAGAGAGAGAGAGAGAGAGAGAGAGAGAGAGCTTGTAAAGCAGAGGATTTGAAATGTGCCTAATTTGCGGTGATAATTAATGAACTGCCGTGTCATTATCAAGATTTATTTTTTTCCGGTCTTTGTCATAAAAAATCCGTCAAAACCGGCAATTATCGGACTAACGCGACCTCTGATATAGGTTTTAAGTGCTCATGTACTGTAGCCTATTATAGTCGCTTCTTTTGGGCTTGTTTTCATAGACCTGGTTGCTTATTTCTCTCGCAAATTCTGGCAACACAGCTCCTGTGCGCAGCAGCACACTGTAAGGATTTTACATGGAAACATACACCTGGGTGGTTTTTCCGCTGTGCGCTTTCCGAAAGGTGTGTGGGCAGAATAGCAATTTTGGGGATATAGCAACAACACGCCCACGACTACACCTACCTCCGTGCGCAAATAATGGAATCGGCATAATGCAGAGCGGGTATAGCAAGCGCAGAATAGCGTTTAGGGACCGCGCCAGCTCTGCTATCCGTATTTCACGATTAATGGGTAGAAAATCACGGGTAATGGTTAACGGGTGCAGCTTTAGATTGGTCTGGAATAGGGCCGGTAGTCTGTCCTCGGTCGGTTGGCCTAACAACTAACTAGCCAATCACAGGTCTATGGCATGGAGTGAGTGAAGTACAATTCAGCAAAGCACCTCCGATACAGTTCATAAGGGATCTGGTGGCATATGTAAATGTGATTGGTTATGGCTATATTAACTATCTCAGTGCCAATGAAAAAAAAAAATTATTGCGAACCATGCCAACTTTTTTCTTTTTTTTTTTCAAAGTAAAAAAAAAGTGCTTAGGAAGCGAGATACAGCTTTTTTCAGTTATAGGTTAAACAAAGAGTGGATGGAGCTGCAAATCTTCAGATAATGATATATTGGGTTCTGAACACTTTTTTCAAAAAAATAATTAAAAAATCGGGATTTCTCGTTTTGGCACTGAGGGTATAACCCTAAAACTCGGGATAACTCGGGGTCTGGCACTGTTAAGCACAATCAATTTTCAATCATTCATTATTTTTACCTATCATATTATGTGATGCGATGGATCACTGCCCTCAACTCCCTCCTATCCAGCATCAGGGTCTTGAGCTCTGCAGTGTTAGCTCTGTTGTCACACTGTCACACTGCAGTGTGTCTACGACGTAGCAGTGGTGGAAAAAGTAATCAATTATTTTACTTAAGTAAAAGTATCAATACCATTATGTAGAAATACTGTTACAGGTAAAAGTCCAGTATTCAAAATGTACTTGAGTACAAGTACATAAGTATTGGCATCAAAATATGCCAAAAGTAAAAGTACCCATCATGCAGAATGTCCCGTTTCACTTCCTTTTTTATGTGTTAAAATCCTTTGAAAATAGCAGATCTTTAAGTCCACAACGCGTTGTGGGTGTAGTGGTTAATGTATGTTTTGTAATGATAATCAAAATATGCAAAGTAACTAGTACTAAAGTTTGAAAATAGTTGTAGTGGAGTAAAAAGTACAATATTTGACTCTGAGATGTACATTAGTGGAGTAGAAGTAAAAGAGTAAAAAAAATGGAAATACTCCAGTAAAGTAAAAGTACCTCAAACCTGTACTTAAGTACAGTACTTACAGTAAGTAAATGTACTTAGTTATTTTCCACTACTGCTATTTAGGTGGTGTGCCTCATGTTGTGGTGGGTGGGTGATATCTGCGTGTCTGTGGCGGAAAGCAAGATATGTCCGTGTGTGTGTGTGTGTGTGTGTGTGTGTGTGTGTGTGTGTGTGTGTGTGTGTGTGTGTGTGTGTGTGTGTGTGTGTGTGTGTGTGTGTGTGTGTGTGTGTGTGTGTGTCATGTCATTCCAAGCATGATTCCAGTGCCACTGGAGACCAGTGAGCTGTTGGTGCCCCCTCTAGTGGGTGAGTGGACACATTACATTGAATTGCATTCCTATTTCTTCTTGTGTGGTGGTGGTGTTATACAGTCATGTGTGGTGTAGGGTTTGGATTGTGCAAAGGATACACAAAACTCAAAAATAAATCAATAAAAATCTTCTTATTCCACAAGCCATCACCATAACAGTTCAGTGTAACACAACAGTGGTTTTCAAAGTGGGGTCCGGGGACCCCCAGGGGTCCTTGAGGGGGTTCCAGAAGGTTGCCAGCACAATTAGTTAATAGCATCTAAATGTGTTTAAGCACTTTAACCTTATTCTATACTTGGGCATTTGAAAGTATCTACAAGATCAGCTATTATTATTATTATTATTATTATTATTATTATTATTATTATTATTATTATTATTATTACCCTTATTATTATTATTATTATTATTATTATTATTACCCTTATTATTATTATTTTTTTTAAATGTAACAACACAAATCTTCTCTCACAGGGTCTCTACAAAACCTTTTCAGTTGGGGGTCTGCAGCCAAATACATATCAATTTAGGTGTCTTGAAAAAGGCATGCAGTGGGGGGTTGGTGATTTTGCAAAGGATAATAAACTGAAAAATCCTCTTACTCGACAATCTACAGCAGCATCAGTAGATTGTTCAGTATACTATTATGAATCAGGTCCATTTGGTTCCATTTGTGTACTTTCAGTTGTAAATGTGAAGTTAGAGAACCGCTGTGTGAGAGGGACAGACAGACAGACAGACAGACAGACAGACAGACAGACAGACAGACAGACAGACAGAGGGGAGGAAGAGAGGAAGAAGAAGAAGAGAGGGCTTGTAGATCTGCTATTTTCACAATATTTATCTGTGGAACTGAGTCAAACAAAGTGGGGGTCCCCAGATCAAATATGATTATTTTGGGGGGTCACGGCCTGAAAAGGTTGAGAACCACTGCATAGATTTTGAATCAGGTTTGTGAAGAGAGACATCTCACTGTGTGAGAGACAGACAGACAGAGGGGAGGAAGAGAGGAAGAAGAAAAAGAGAGGGCTTGAAAATCTGCTATTTTCACAATATTTATCTGTGGAACCAGTCAAACAAATTAAATGGGTTCAAATATGATTATGTTGGAGGGTCAGCATAATCATAGATAACTGATTCAGGTCCATTTGGTCCCATTTGTGTTTTGTGCACTCTCACTCAGAGTTGTAAATGTGAAGTTGGAGAACCACTGTGTGAGAGAGACAGACAGACAGAGGGGAGGAAGAGAGGAAGAAGGAGAAGAGATGGCTTGTAGATCTGCTATTTTCACAATATTTATCTGTGGAACCAGTAAAACAAAATGGGGGTCCCCAGTTCAAATATGATTCTTTTGGGGGGTCACGCCCTGGCATCCCTTATTTTTATTTATTTATTTTCACAAATTGTCATAAATGGCATAAAATAATGGATCTACAAGCTCAGTAAAATATTGTAGATCTGCTATTTGTTGCTATGAATACAGGTGTGGCTTGAGATTTTGACTTGCCCATTGGTGTGGCTTGGGCACAAAAGGTTTGAAAATCACTGCAGTATAGAATATTGGACTGGAAAATAAATGTTCTCATGAAGCTCTCGATGACCGATGTATTGATGTTGCACTTTGAACTTATTGAATTATTATTATTATTTATTATTTGATGTATATAACTTGAGTTGAAAAACTTTGTTTGAAATGAGCTGAAATAAGCTTTTCACTTTGGAGTGAAACAGAGCCATAAATGTCAAAAGCAGTTTTTTTTTTACAAGTATTGTTTACATGACTGATGTCAATGAAGGCGCAAAATAAATGTCAAAGACTTTTGAAATCATTTTATGCATCTAAAGTGTGTCTTTCACTGTTGTTTTTGGTGAAAAAAGCTGTATTCAACTACCTCTAGCTAAAAAACAGAACATGCTATCAACTCACTTTTTTTTTCCAGGTGAAAGAAGAGATTCTAATCTTCTTTCTAATCTAATAGTTTTGAGATATTCCATGTGTTCATAGTCATAGCACAAAATATTCTGTGGGTCCTCAAAGATGAGTCAGAATGGTCAAAATTCCTGGCACTGGCTGATCCTGTTATAGAAAACCCTCTGGCAGGGAATGTGTTAAGTGGATTCTTTGATATTATCTCAGATTTCTCCGATTTGTATTGAAGGGATAGGCCCTTGAGATGCAGCATCTCATTTTCGTGGGGGCCCCATAAAAACGTGAAACTTACATAGATACATACAATACAAATACAGATACATTCATACACAGATACAACCACCACTCCATCAGCTGTTAAACAACAGAAGAAAGAAGGGCACAGTGAAAATACATCAGTGTATAATATATCACTACAGGTACAGTCAATTTAGAAGCATAAACAAGTTGAATCAAAATGTGAATATAGGGAAGTCCTGAAGCGACAGAGGGATGAAGACATTTTAAATACTAGAAAATGTGCTCCTCGGAGCACAAGTCTCCGCCAGCAGACCCGTGCTATTTTAATCAAACGGCTTTGCCGTAGGGATATCTGAATTTGATCTTTGACTTGTTGTGCTTCCACCATGTACTGAGCTGCCAGGAGATAGTCTATGTCTTTAGCAAAACGGCCATCACAATGCAAAAGGCGTTGGTTAAAATATTTTCTGTTTTTTGCTATCTAAAAAATGTTCTTCTTGAAGCAATGTGTCATATGGGAGTCCTCGTAATTGACTGGTTTGTTCAAATGCTAGTCTGTCTTCTTCATCTTCATTGTCTTGAACAGTTTCAGCAGTTGATTGGTGTGTTTGATCTATGTCAGTTTTCTCTAGTGCTACATAATGTATTTGATCAAGGTGGCCAATTGTTACAGTATTAAGACTTCGGCCTTGTTGTGGGATCAATTCAACTCTATAGTCCTCTTCTGTGTTACTGTTGTAGATGAGTATGCTTTCTTAGCTTTGGCCTTCTGCGCCTTTGCTTCTTCATCAGGTTTCAGACGATGATTTGCTGCTTCTTCAGTTTGCGTAATGGGAGTTAGTTTCATTGTGTGATCTCAGCTGTGATCTCTGTTTGTACTGGAAAGTACTGTTCCTGTCTAAGCTATTTATATATTTATATTACATATTGTGATGTCACGTGAAACTTGACCAATGTTAGGTGTTCTCAGAGGGACACACACACGCACGGACGGGTGATTTGTACTGGAAGGTACTGTTCCAACCAAGACTGATTGATCCTGTAAATGGCTTTTTGAAGTGACACACCTATTTATAGGTTTTATTTCATCATGCGTCCCTCTAGCCAATCAAAAGCATTGGTGTCAACATATTGTCACATGTCACGTGGAGCTTGACCAATGTTATCTTGGCTAGGGGGGGGGGGACACAGCGGGACGGAGCGAAAACATACTCTCCGCCTCCGGCGGAGACAATAAAGAAAACATGCTTTTGGGTTATTCAATTAATCAAAAAAGATTTGATAGATCAAAAGATCGATAGAATAATCGCTCAGAAAATAATCGATAGTTGCAGCCAGTGGCGTAAAGTAACTAAGTACATTTACTCAAGTACTGTATTATTTAAGTACAATTTTGAGGTATTTTTTACTTTACCTGGTCCCTGGTACAAAACCTTTTCAGATGGGCGATCCGCAGCCAAATACATATACATTTTGGGGGTCCTTGACATGAGAAAGTTTGAGAACCACTGTGATAATCACAGTGTTCATTTTTACAGCAAATTCTGATTTAGTCTTAGTCTTAGTCTTTTGAATAACACACCATTTAGTTTTAGTCCTATTTTGGTCTTCTGAAATTGTTTAGTCTTAGTCTAGTCTTAGTCGACTAAATATCAAAACCTTAGTCTTTTAGTCTTAGTCTTAGTCGACAAAATTAACACTGGATAATCAATAAGGGAAATCAAATCATTAGTTCATTAGCCCACATTCATGATTGCCAACATGTCTGGAAATTATGTTTTTCTGATGTTCTACAGAGACGATGCGCGTCAGGGAAGAAGAGGCAGTGCACGCGGATGGGGAGACAAATGATGTAGAGATGGAGAGACACATGGAGAGAGAGATGGAGGCTGTTGGAGCAGATGTGGTGGAGGGAGGGGTGTATGTGGGAGGGGAGAATGTTGTGGAACAGACGGTCGACACAGGCATGTCAGGAGGGAGGGAGTTGGAGATGAATGAAACAATGTCAGGGGAGGCATGGTAGAGAGTAGAGGGGGAGACGAGAAGTGGATGTCTCTTTGGATGGACACACTACGACGGGCGCTGTTTTACCTTTGTGCAGACACCAAGGACCTGGGCAGAGGCTGAGGTACGTTTTTTTCAAGGACCCCTCGTTTGGTTTAAATTAGGCCACAGACCTCCATTTGATAATATTTGCAGTGTTGGAAAAAGTACTCAAATGTTTAACTTAAGTAAAAGTACCAATACTGCAATATAGAAATACTCCATTACAAGTAAAAGTCCAGAATTAAAAACATTCTTGAGTAAAAGTACAAAAGTATTGGCATCAAAATGTACTTAAAGTACCAAAAGTAAAAGTACTAAAATATTTGAAAATAGCCGATCTACAAGCTCACAACGCGTCGCGATGCGACGCGTTGTGAGCTTATTTTCAAATAGCCTGGGTATAAAATAGGGCTAAAGTGGTTAATGTATGTTTTATAATGTAATAATTTATATCTGCAAAGTAACTGGTAACTAAAGTTTTCAAATAATTGCAGTGGAGTAAAAGTACAATATTTGCCTCTGAGATGTAGTGGAGTAGAAGTAAAAGTATTGAAATTGGAAATACTCAAGTGAAGTACAAATACATCAAAATGTTACTTAAGTACAGTACAGTACCACCACTGAGTATTTGTTCTACACTGTAAAATCCTCAGAGTTAATTCAATACTGAGAGTGTCCAAATGGAAGGAAATCACCCCATAAGGGTCCATTCGGTTCCATTTCTACACAGAGTTACAAACCTATAAAGCCACTTTCACATAATGAACACTGGAAAATGTCCGGGGAATCAGGCCGGTGTTGGCCTTTCACATATTTAGCATGCAACAAGAGAATGCACGTTTCAGATGCGTTCACACATTAAGGTACTTGATAGGGTTAGGGGGCCAGGTCTGGGTAGTACACGCATCTGGGTAGTATACGCATTAGCTACTCCCACGTAAATATAACACAGGCACAGCCTGAGGGATATGTGAGGAATCAAATTTAATATTGTCTCTATACATATACAGCCAAGTGTGCACTGCTCGTTGTCTCCAATTAGGCTACTGCAGTAGTAAAGAGATGTTTATGTTCCAACGGTGAATATTCCAACTCGAACGCTAATTAAAAGCAAAATGATAAAAACGTTTTTTTTTCTCTCTCCACAGGAGGAGGTGCATTGCATAAGCAAACTATTCAATGCAATATTCTGCTTTTGCATTATATTGCAGGACATTAATCAACACTAATGAAATTAAATTGCACATATTTTTCATAACATATATTAAGACCACGTCCACACGGAGATGTTTTTAGGTGTATCCGCAAAAGTTTTTAAAAGTTGAAGACATTTCGTCCACACGGAGCCGGCATTTTGGGTGCGTGAATACACTCATTTTTTAAACCGGAGTGAATAACTCTGAAGACGCCACCTTTGCGTCTCCGTGTGTACACCTAAAGACGCATCTTTCCTGAACCGATGACGCCATAGCTCCACCTCTCGCTTAACCCGCATGCGCCGCATCCGCTGATCTACGAGCTTGTAGATCTGCAATTTTTTAAATATTTGTATACATTTGAACACTTGTGAAACGGGGCATTCTGCATGGCGACGAGGTGGATATTTTTTGTACTGACAGAAGAATGAGCCCGCTGTTTTTTGTTTTAGTTTTGTTTTGCTATGAGCAAGTCAGACAACTTGCATGAAGGCTAACTAGGCTAACTAGCATCACAACAGAAGAGGATTTGCTGGGGGTGCACAAGGCATTTGAAGAGTGAGAACAAAGTATCAAGACTTTGAAGTTTGGATCTTTCTGGAGCAGAGCACAAAGACAATGGCTTCTTTGGGACGCATTGAAGAATTCTCTGGTGATAATAACAACTCATGGGAGGAGTATGCAGAGAGACTGGAATGTTTTTTTGATGCAAATGACATTGATGGGGAGAAAAAAAAAACGTTTGTGGGGCTGCTACATATTCCACTGTGCGCTCATTGGTGGCCCCTCTCAAGCCTAAAGAAGTGTCCTATGCTGACCTGCTGAAAACCCTGAATGAACATTTTAGTCCAACACCTACTGAGATTGTGCAGCGCTTTCATTTCCACAACTGTAAGCAGAAGCCTGGACAGTCAATAACCGCTTATATAACCAGCTGTTAGCAGAAAAGGACTTGACGTTTCAAATGGCTGAACAGAAAGCTTTAGTGGCAGAGAGTGCTTTGAAGAATGCACGTGCGTTGCGCACAGAGTCAGCACTGCCACAGGGCCTCGAGGAGGTACACAAGACAAGTCACACAGCAGGTAAAGAGAGGAATGTCGAAGCGGACACAGAGAGGAAATGTTTCCGTTGTGGTGGTCTGCATTTTCCTGCCACATGCAAGTTCATCTCAGCTGTTTGCCACTACTGCAAGAAAAAGGGCCATATCGCTCGCGTCTGCATGAAGAAAAGTCAACAGGGAGCTGCTGCAAACACTATTCTAGAACAGCACACACATGCCATGTCACTAGAGGACAATGATGAATACATGGTGAACTGCATGCAGACTGGACCACTGTCTGAAGATCAAGAGCCTTTCATGGCCAAGGTACTGTTGAACAAGGCTCCATTGTGCATGGAGGTTGATTCAGGATCGGGGAAGTCACTGATAAGTCAGGAAACTTACAATAAGCTCTGGCCAGAGGAGCCTCCAAAAATCCACCGGGTCAACAATGTGCTACGTCAGTGGTCCCAGGCCAGGCTCCAGGTGCTGGGCAAAATCTTTGTGAGTGTTGAATATTTGGCATTCAAAAAAACACTCCCGCTGTTTGTGGTGGAGGGGCAGGGCGTCAGTCTGTTGGGCAGGAATTGGTTCAATGCCCTAGGTATTCAAATGTGTGGGGTACATAGAGTGCGGGCCAGCCTGCCTTGGGTAGAACATTATGAAGAGGTGTTTGGGGAATTAGAGGCCTGCCGCGGGCCACTCGTTTCCATTGAAGTGGACCCTGATGTTTCCCCCAAATTTTTCAAAGCGCGACCTGTGCCTTTTGCTTTGCGTAAAAGGGTGGATGAGGCCTTGGATAGGCTGGTGGACCAAGGAGTCCTCATTCCTGTGAAGAGCTCCAAGTGGGCCACCCCCATTGTGCCGATTTCAAAAAAAGATGGAACCATTCGAATCTGCGGAGATTACAAGGGCACCGTATCCTTTGCCTACTGTGTCAGAGGTGTTTTCAACACTGGCAGGGGGGACTGTGTTTACCACTTTAGATCTCAAACAAGCATACCAACAACTGGTACTGGATGAAGAATCAGCAGAGCTGCTAACACTCAATACTCACAGGGGACTTTTCCGTCCTACAAGGTTGCAGTTTGGAGTGTCAACTGCTGTTTCCATTTTTCAAAGGTTCATGGACACTCTGCTGGCATGCATTCCTGGAGTACAGCCGTACTTAGATGATATCCTGATAGCTGGCAAGTCTCAGGAAGACCATGACACACGATTACGGGAAGTGCTGTGCAGATTGTCTGAGATGAAACTGCGCCTTCAGAGAGAGAAATGTGTGTTTGCTGCAAGTGAAGTGCAGTTTTTGGGGTTCAGGGTGGATAAAGATGGGGTGCACCCAACTGCAGAAAAGGTAGAAGCTATCAGAAACGCCCCTACCCCAAAGTCAAAAGTGGAACTTCAGGCATTCTTGGGGCTATTGAATTTCTACAGTTGTTTCCTAAACAACAAGGCTACAATCTTAGAGCCACTACACAGGCTTCTTGATCACAATTCAGCATGGCAGTGGACTGCCATTCATGACAGAGCTTATAACGAGGCTAAGGGGCTGCTGCTGGATGAAGCTGTGTTGGCACACTATGATGAGAACAAGCCATTGGTTTTAGTGTGTGATGCCTCACCCTATGGCCTGGGGGCTTTACTGAGTCATGTAGACTCTGATGGTCGAGAAGCACCTGTCTGTTTTGCCTCAAGAACACTCACATCAACAGAGCGTAACTATGCCCAAATTGACAAAGAAGCCCTGGCCATTGTATTCGGAGTGAAAAAGTTCAACCAATACTTGTTGGGAAGGAGATTTGCTATTTACACTGACCACAAACCATTGCTGGTATTGCTGCATCACTCTAAGCCCATGCCCCAGATGATTTCTCCACGTATGCTAAGATGGAGCCTGATTTTGGGGGCTTATAGTTATGAACTCTACTACAGACCTGGGAAGATGCTAGCTAATGCAGATGCACTGAGCCGCTTGCCCCTAACTCATCCAGTGGCTGAAACACCACCACCCCTGGAGGTGTTGCTACTAGAAGAGGTGCCTGAGGGCCCGATACAGGCCCAGCGGATTGGGAATCTCACCCTGAAGGATCCTATTTTGTCACGTGTGCTCCACTGGCTACTGCATGGATGGCCCTCTGAAGTAGCGGAGGAGCACTTTAAGCCTTTTGTTCAGAGACAACATGAACTGTCAGCACACAAGAACTGTGTCCTTTGGGGGAGTCGTGTAGTGATTCCTGGGGCAGCAAAAGCGGAAGTACTGAAAATGTTACATGATGCACATCCTGGAATTGTGCACATGAAGGCCTTAGCAAGAAGTTATGTCTGGTGGCCTGGGATGGATATGGAGATAGAGGAGGTGGTCAGAACCTGTGAGATATGCCAAAAAACAAGACATAGTCCACCCAAAGCCTACAAGGAAATGGTCAAGGCTTGACTTTGCAGGGCCATTTCAAGGAAAGGTTTTTCTGATAGTTGTGGACTCTCATTCTAAGTGGCTGGAAGTGTCGCTTATGAGCTCTATGTCATCCAGTGCAGTGATCAACACATTACGACTGTTGTTCGCGACTCATGGGGTCCCTGAAATTCTGGCGTCGGACAATGGCGCAGCGTTCACTTCAAGTGAGTTCAAGGCATTTGCAAGCAGAAATGGCATTTGCCATGTCACGATGGCACCATATCATCCCTCATCAAATGGGCAGGCTGAGAGGATGGTGCAGACAACAAAAGACGCACTACAAAGGCTGGTGACCGGGGACTGGCAGACACGCCTTGCCAGGTTCCTGTTGGCACAGCACACTACGCCAAACTCAGCAACCGGGAAAAGTCCTGCAGAGATGCTGATGGGTCGGAGGCTGACTATTGCACTGGATCATCTACATCCAGATTTTCACAATGAGATGCGCACAAAGCAAGAGGAGCTGGCTGATAAGCGCCAGGGTACAGTGCGCCTTTTTCAGCAAAAAGACACTGTGTTTGCCCGGAGCTACACAGGAGGAGATAAATGGATGTCAGCAGTGGTGGAGCAGGTCACAGGGCCATTGTCATACACTGTCCAGACTCCAGATGGACAAAGACAGAAGAGGTGCCTGAGGGCCCGATACAGGCCCAGCGGATTGGGAATCTCACCCTGAAGGATCCTATTTTGTCACGTGTGCTCCACTTGGCTACTGCATGGATGGCCCTCTGAAGTAGCGGAGGAGCACTTTAAGCCTTTTGTTCAGAGACAACATGAACTGTCAGCACACAAGAACTGTGTCCTTTGGGGGAGTTGTGTAGTGATTCCTGGGGCAGCAAAAGCGGAAGTACTGAAAATGTTACATGATGCACATCCTGGAATTGTGCCAGGATGTGCCAGGTTCCTGTTGGCACAGCACACTACGCCAAACTCAGCAACCGGGAAAAGTCCTGTAGAGATGCTGATGGGTCGGAGGCTGACTATTGCACTGGATCATCTACATCCAGATTTTCACAATGAGATGCGCACAAAGCAAGAGGAGCTGGCTGATAAGCACCAGGGTACAGTGCGCCTTTTTCAGAAAAAAGACACTGTGTTTGCCCGGAGCTACACAGGAGGAGATAAATGGATGTCAGCAGTGGTGGAGCAGGTCACAGGGCCATTGTCATACACTGTCCAGACTCCAGATGGACAAAGACACAAACGGCATGTGGATCAGCTGCGTGACCGAGAAAGCCTGAAGCAGCCGTCCCAGACGGCCCTCAACAAGCTCTGGAGGGTGAAGAGGATGGGCCATGTCAACATCCAGAGACAGACAGTCGAGGGGAGGAGTTGCCTAGGGAAGCTTCAGCATCAACTGCAGAGCCTCCACCAGGAACTGTTGGCAGTACCCCAGTAGTGTCAGTGCCACAGCGCCCTAAACGAGCTAAGATCCGTCCTAAACTTTTTGAGTACTGACTGTTGGGGTCTAACTGTGGGAAAGGGGTATTGTGCATTTACTAACACAGTTACTGTTTTTTTGACATTTGTTTATTGGGGTCTAACTGGGGTAAAGGGGTGTTGTGTATTAACTACACACAGTTATTGTTGTTGGCTATTTGTGTAAGTAGTCTCTGTTCCTTTAAGTGCTGGGCTGGGGGGGGAGTGTCTACTTTGAGTGTGCTGCCTGTATGCAGTAGAATGGACCTCCTACCTGTAACGTTTCTAGTTGAACAGTAAAGACAAACTTACCTTACCACTGCCTGGTTATTTGGTTCTCACAGACATTATAATTAGTACTTTCTACTTTTGGTACTTTAAGTACATTTTGATACCAAAACTTTTGTACTTTTACTCAAGTACATTTTTTATTCAGGAATTTTACTTGTAACAGAGTTTTCACATTGCAGTATCATACGTTTACTTAAGTTAGGGTGACCATACGTCCTCTTTTACCCGGACATGTCCTCTTTTGGGGTGCTGTCCGGCCTGTCCGGGGGGGGGTTTATAAAATCCTTCAAATGTCCGGTGTTTTGGACTTCACTTGTCCCGGTAAAGGGAAGATGCATATAATAATAAAAAAAATCTGTGCGTCTGCCTGCCTATGTGTTTGTGTGCTGTATGCGAAGGGCGCTAGGACCCTGGGGGTGCCGCTCTGTTGACAGGGCAGGCAGTGTGCGTTCTCTGGTGTCTGCCTGTGCTGTGTGAGACTTTCCTCATTGTGTATGTGGGAAAATGTTCGCTGGTTCAAGCGGGTGAAATAAAATAAAGGTGCACGTGCATCTAACATTGGCATTGCTCTACCGAAAATAAGTTGCTGCATGTGAGGTTACGGTATATCATACTAACTAGCTTATAGTTAGTTAGACACGGACTGAGCTACAACAGCATAACAGCCAACGTGCCTGGCCCCAAACTGAATGAAAGAATGAGCTGTCTCCTCTCCTCCTCCTCCCCCCGCGGCTGCAGCAGCAGGTTAGCTAATGTTATAGTAACTGTTCCAAAATGCATAGATTTCTATGTATTTCAGGGGTTTGGGGGGCTGGCTTTTTTAATATAAATTTCTTAGATTTCTATGTATTTTAGGGGTTTGGGGGGCTGGCTTTTTTTATATAAATTTCATAGATTTCTAGGAGACATGCTTTAAATAAATAAATATATTATTTATAAAGCAATATTTTTCAGTACCTCAAAGAGGCCCAGAATTAACCGAATTAACCGAATTAAGGTACCAAAAAAAAACCCCAAAAGTTACAAATCCGGTGTAGAACCGCACGTGCATTCGTTGGGTGTCCTCTTTTTGGGAATTCAGAATATGGTCACCCTACTTAAGTAAAACATGAGAGTACTTTTTCCACCACTGGGTCCTTAACATGTAAGTGTTGAGAAGCACTATATTAGCTCTCTGTGTATCTCCACAGAGATACTGTGTGTACCAGGGAGCCAACCTGGCATCAGTCCACAGCACTGAGGAATACCACTTCCTCCAGGAGCTGATCAGACTGCAAGCTGACAGTTTTCTTAGCTCCTGGATTAGAGGCCATGATGCAACACAGGTGAACAATGGCCAAACCCATGTGTCTGGATTTAATTCATATATAGTCCTTAACCATTTTTGCTTTTGTTTTTATTCATTTTGTTTAATTTCATGTGAAAGCAGATCATCATAGCAAAAAAATGGGATATTGGTTAATTAGATTGACCCACCAGTTTTGAAAATAAAGCTAATAGAGTGTGTTCAGTTTAGAATGTGTTCAGCCTTTTCTCATTCTGAGAAAATTCAGAGACGGGGAGACCCCTGCTACTGAACAAACACTCTATAGCAATGATTAATATTCAGAATATAGTGCTTTAACCTTTTAAAACATTTTGTCTATAAAAAAGAAACAAAGGAAATCTCTTACAGCACCTTTATGTATAAACCATAGACTGTAAAAAATATGGACGAAGGGAGCCCTGTGGTTTCTACAGACCCGTTTTGAAGACACTTTTTCGGCAAATTAAAATCTGCCGTCTTTGAACTTCCGGCCCCGAAAATAAACCAGAAACGACTGCTATTGGCTGCAACCGCAGCCAGTCTTCACTCAGATAGATACAATGGAAGCCCTAGAAGCATACCCTACTTTATCATAAATGTTATTATTTTAATGAATGCGAAACTGTGCACACACACTCCCTGGATGCCAATTCAGAACCTCTGCCTCACATTTTTCACATGGGCCTGTTATAGCGCCACCTGGAGGCCGATTTGTGCAGAACCCATTTTTTTACATTACTCCTACAGATTTTATCCAAACGTCATGCAAATCGGTACACAGTATCTCTATAGTCATGTGATCAACACGGATCTGTCCAATTTCCCATATTCCATCCTCATTGGCTAAGGTTCGCTTCCAAAATTTGCAGGATTGGTCCGTTTTGAAAACAACACATTCCCACTAGGCCAAGGAAGAAATGCCACCCTTTTTCACATTGGCCTGTTATAGCACCACCAGCAGGTCTAATTTAGAAAAACACATTTTTGGAACAAAATGCCTCAAATCATGAATGCAGTGTCCGATTGCCGTGAACGACCTAAGAATAAATGTCACCCTTTTCACATTGGCCTATTATAGCGCCACCAGGAGGCCACAATAACGTACCTGACCTGGCGGAGACCTGTGCTCCGAGGAGCACTTTTTCTAGTTTGTATTGAGATTAAATCCTTCTGGAGCCTGCAGGAGGTGAAATAGTGACATCTGCTGGGATGGGAACTGCACACTTAACACTTGCATGACGGCATTTAGCCGACCTACCACACAGACAGACTTGAGGTCAAATTGACCGTTTTTTCCTGCGATTTCATTGGCCACTGTCTACTCTTGGGGTCTAACACCTACTCACCCACACAGCTGGATAGCAGCGAGGATACCATTGTCTTCCATTTGGTTACAATTTAGCGTACACTTTTTTAAGTTAAAAATAAATGAACACTGGGTTTTTAGGATTTTAGAGTGGCAGGTGAGAGAGAGGCGGACACGCCGGACAGAGATAGCCTATGTGCAGTTATTTTAAACATACAAGTATGAGATTTGTGTGGCTGTCATCTGAAGAATTGTCCAACGGGATAAACTGTTCTTTCAGTAGCTTTTGAGTTGGCACAAGTGAAACACTACACCACTTTACACACACATCCACGCACAATGGATGCACCAAATGTGACTGGGAGACATCTAGCATTTTTACATTTTTATTTTTTCATGTCATATGAAAGCAGGGAATCATACCACTTTGGTAGAGGTTTGGGTTGTGTAGTTACCTTGCCATGTTGTAACTCCAAAGGTGGACAAGAAATCAAATTGCTCCATTGATTAGAAATTGATAATTCAAAATATGCTCCTCATTGACTTACATTGTACGGTGAAACAGTGTCACAAACATAGTTGATTCAGACAATATAGAACATCACTAAACCCAGTACTGCTTTTTTTTTTGTATGTCAATGTGGTATCTGAGTCATAAGGGAACCGGCAGAAATACGGATCCATTTCCGGAGGCGGGGAATAAAGAATCAGCGTCAGAGACCGGAGCTTTCATTCTCAAACAATTCCACTTTATTGTCAGAGTTCTTTTAACAATCTATACGTTCGAGTCAATTCAACATATAGCGCATCTTATTCATAGGTTTCTGCTTTATCCTACTGAACGTGGCATCTGCATGGGTCCAGATTCACAGAGCCCCGTTCACTCCTACTACAAGTCATTATGTACTAAAACATTTGTTTGAAGATAGACTCCCCTTTTTCTGTGACAGTCAATCACAATCAGGCTCCTGTCTAAGCAATAGGTTCGGCCCGCCTTCTCCTCCCAGGACACTGAAAATAGCGTCTGCCTTGATCTGAACACATGACATCATTCCCTTAAACCTTATCTATAAGACTGTACTTTCCCATATGTTCACATTATGACATTATTCTACAACATTTTATTAGCTTCGAAATAAGTCTAAACAGTAATATATCCGACGTTGTATGAATGACCTTTATAGTTAAAGTTATTTAATAGAACGCACCCCTCTGCTGGGTTCCAAGCCCCTTCCCCTTCCTAGAGAGAGCAGCTGTCAATACCCAAAGGCACTCTTGCTAATAGAAGACAACTTAAATATAGGGTTTTCGGACAGTGAACAGATGTCCCATTTAAGGACTCCTTGCAGGCTAGGCTCACAGATCTGTAGATAGCTGCTCTGGAATGCCAGGTAAATCCTCGGGGGAGCAGAGACCCAAGAACTCAGCCTGATCCCATTTTTAGATTAGGGCTGAGGTCAGCTAAGTCACTCAATGCAAATTGAGCCTGTTTTATTAACTTTACTGTTGGTCCCATTGAATGGAACATTCTAACAATTTGTATTTATAATATATTAATATCCTAATATTTCCATATTCCATAAGTACAGGACCCGATATTCACGACATTCCCCTCTTAAAGGATTACTCAATAACCTTTACAATAAAATATTCGGGGCCTGTCGGGCATATTGTCCTATGCACCACCTATGAAGCAATTTTGAGACTTTGATTAGAAAAGACAAATTATTCTGTTTAGACTGGTCAATCCATTTCCCCTCTAGACTATTGACTTATAAAGTGAATCATCAACAAATCATTACACATCAAACAAACAGAAATAATATCACTCTACTCTCGGCTGGACTTCTTTTCACAAAACCTACGGAAAATCAAGTTAATAAAAACATCATTATTACGAATTGGCAGTTACATTGTGTGAACGACGCGCAAATACAGAGACACAGCCCTGCTCTTATTTTTTCTATTCTAACGAACGCAATTCCTTCTTCTTGACTGTCCATTTTGCACAATTCGACATGAGGCATAAGTTTGAATTCTCTGGACATGGTGAGTATGCAATCTGCAGATTTGCACATCACCATAGCCCAGAAAACCCGACCCCAATGCACTCCTTTCTGTCCGAATTTGTGAATCACACAGGAATTGTTATTCTGAGGGGATTGCTTCTGAACAGAATCACAGCTATTTCAGTACTTGACTGATCTTGACAATCAGGATTCTTTTATCCATACCTGATCCGTATGGGTGCCCCTCTTTTCATGATCGAAAGAAAGTGTCATGCCTTTCAATTTGCAGATGCAACTTGATGTGTCACGGGTAACTCCTAAGTACCTGGGACTTCCAACCGCTGCTGGTTTGTCAGAAACCATGTAGGTCTGAGACCTCTCGCCTTCCTGTCGTCAGGGGTGTTGCACCCTGGCCTTGACCAAGGTGTTTTGCAGGGCCGATGATGATGAGTTGACAGGTAGCTGGTGGTCGCCACTTCCTGCTGGATCGGTGACACGGAGATGAAACGGCTGTCAGGTCTGGAACTCTCTCCTCCGGTGTGGCCGGTTGAATCTCATGCAGGCTGTATGCCCACGACTCCCCTCTCGACCATGGTCTGTGATGGTCACTGGTAGGTGGAGAGATGTGAAGAGAGGTGTAGCTGTGGTTCCCTGGAGGTAGAAGTCCAAGCGGCCTCTGTTTGCCCCAGGTCAGCTGTTCCCTTCCGCCTGCTGTCATCCTGGTCCAGCTGGATGGCTTCTCCAATCTCAGCACCTGCTCCATTTCTCCTGGTACAAAAACAAAAGTCCACCTATACCTGCTCTACATAAGCTAAACAGATGCCTAACTTGCTTAATACTCATACATTCAGGGATTAGTCACTCATAGACGCACAGTTTAACTCATGCTGTTAAAATTAGAGAACCTATCATTAAATTATTGACTGCTATCTGATTCTTCAGACAGTACATTCTCCTGGACTCTGATCCATTCGCTCCTTCATACATTGTACTAACTCCACCCACTATTAAAGTGATCTTTCCCACCTTATACCTATTTTACTCTTCTAATTCCTATTGTACTTTATCAATCAATCGTTCCATTTTGTTTATCCATTTACCACAGCTTTTATCCTTTTTCCCTATTACTCTTGTATTTCCCTAATAATAAATCTCCTATTTTAAGTCCTTTTACTGCACACTGCAATTGCATCTTATTTGCTCCATATTTTTCTGACAATAATTTCCAAAGTTTGTAATTCATTTAAGGACAAATCTCTTAATTTACTGTGACTCTCTTAGAGTCCTGGTTAACTTGTTATTTTGTTTTAAGCATGTTCCGAAATGTATTTTTCCATGATTTGATAATCATGATAGTATCCCAACACTGTGAAGTCTGAAAGACAACCACAGGACAATATTTTCTTTAAATGAGCATTTTCAAAAATAAATTGACAATATCTGCAACCTGCACACTCTATAATTTTGTTACAATTTAGTAGACTCTTGAAAGCATATTTTGCTAAATCTAACATTAGTTTTAGGGAAAGAGTTCGTTATCAAGTTTCAAAATAGGCGTGGAAGCAAATTATTTAGCTCTTATTTTTTTTAAACTCCCACACCAAACTATAATCTGTGTTGTGTCAGGTCCTTGTGTCAAGTTCAAAAGATGACTACTGCTTTCCTTCCTTGTACGGTGATGCTTCTTCTGGTATTTTCCAGTACTTCCAATATTCACCAACACCTAAAGTAATGTCTCTGTACATTTCAACTTTGAAATCTTGCAGTCAATCATCTTCAGGCTTACCTCATGCCCACTAGACTCCTCCCCTCTCCGGTGACTCATTTCAATGGATCACCGGTTCCTTCGTGACTGCGCTGGGCCCCCTGGAGAGCTCCATGATATGAGACGTTGAGACGAAGGTTTGTTGAGAGGCCGTGGACAGGATTATGCAAGATGATGTGACTGTCAGGCAACCTCTGATGATCGACCACGTTTGTCGAGCACCTGTGTGAGATGGCAAAAACCTGTCGTCTTGCTAGAACTAGACAGCAGGCTTGTAGCAGCATACCGACATCGAAACGGTTGCACCTTCCATCTGCTGTGGCTGCGGCCTCCTGTACAGCTGGATCAAACTGTTGTGACACATGGACTTCTCGCAAGACATAGGGAATCTGGCATTCAATTCCTTCAATGTCTGTTCACTGGACCAACATGCGGTTGTCAGTTTTAGTGTGGGATCTGTGTGTGAGCTTTTTGGTTACCTCGTTCCCTCTTTTGAAAAGTAATATGAACATTCTCTCCTTCTTTTCCCAATTATTTTGGATCAAATATGCTCCCCCTAGGCCACATTAATTAGTATTTGTTCAAATTGTTTCAGTCACAAATATTGCCACTCCATTTTATACTCCAGGCATACAGCCATTTTTTTTTTTTTTACAAAAATGTCAATTACTCCTCTTATTATTCTGACTACTGAAAGTATGTTTTACACTGTACTTCCCTTCCTTCAAAATAAAACACAAACTATGGATACCATTGTGTCAGTTACTTCAGAGCAGTTTGTTCAAACGGAAACTAATACTAATGTAATATATTGTATCAAAAACCGTGTCATTCTACACAACACACGATATTCCACGATCAGTATTACATATAAACTTTTAAGCATTGTCAATACAATATAGAAAATGGGTGTGAATTTGGTCAACACATGTACATGTATGTACATGCTCTAATACATGTATCATTATAATTTCTGTCAGAAGCTGTAGCAAATGTCAACAAAAGGTATTTAGGCTTTATCGCCAAGGTTTTAGGAGCTATGACGCTCAACTTAAAACACTCTGTTTTAGGAACTTATAATCTCATCAATGAATTTTAAAATCAAAAATCAAACGTTTTTCTGTCTAGAATTAAGACACTCGTCTGGGACTACACTAAGCCCCTCTAGTTACTTCTAAGACTGAATCAATACAAATCAAATATTCTAAGTGTCTGACAATTTTAAAAGTCTGGTCGATACATTACTTCTTCCAGACAGGAACTATCCTTATTAAGCTGGCACAAGACGCTCAAGCCATACTGACAATCATTAAGCCTCACTTGTATAGGCCATCTATGAAATAAAAGATTAATCGTTACACAACAGACAAACAATGTTAATTCAAACATACTTAACATACTAAACCTGAAAAATACTAGTTAACCTCATCAAACTAAGAACTGTTAGAAAAAAACGACTCTATCATCATGCAAGGAACTACTGTCAAAAGACCTGAAATCCACTCATTATTAATGAGACTGGCTTTATACTTTTACCGCCAGGGGGAGCCAATCTGACTGTGTCAGCTCAGCCCCCTCAGAGGTAAAATACACTATCATGTCGTCAAGTAGGTCACTCCCACAGGCAACACGTCACCACGTAATGATCACGTGACGGTCCGTGCGTCCAGTAGGGTGAACTCCTAATTTCTCTTTTATAATACTTAAACCAAAAACGTATTTCAACCTATTCTTCACTTAAGTCCTTCGGATCTCCCTTCACAGGGCGCAATCCCAGGCTGGACCCCTTTCCATCTGAGGTCTCTACCCAGGCTCCCCTGGACAAACATCTCAGTCTCCTGCTTCCCGGTGTCTTCTTTTCAAAAACACCGATCACAGGAGCACCACTCGCCTACTTAGCTGTCTTTCGCTTTCAGCTTATGATGGCCTGACTGTACATTGAGCCAGGCGCGGCGACCAATCATGGATTTAATGCCTATCTGCGACCCGACCGGCCGGTGACCCAGTCGATAGCGATCCCTTACTCAAAGTGTGATTGGCACTCTGAGCAGGAAACCGACGGTCTGATCCCTATCCCACTTTCGCTATGGGTATAGAAACTTTAACCGTTTTCACCAGCCTTGCCTGTAACCGGTGAGCCCTCGCGCTCCCTGCCGGTTAGGTGTGGACTGTCATCCACGCACCATGTGCTGCCTTATACAACTAGCGGCAGTCGGCACATCGACTAGACGAAACCACGGTAGAATGTAAACTCATTCTTCATTAGACACGGGGGCCTTCAGTACTTCTCCCCAGCACTATATAGTAACTTTAACGTGTCCTCGGAACCTTGCGGTCCCACCGTCGCCTGTTTAGGACAAGGGATTGGAGAGCCTACCTCCGAACCTCATCCTATTGTCTACTATTTAGTAAAGTTACAATCAAACAATTAGTCTCAACTTGATCTGTTCTTATCCTATACCTTAGTCAGCTTAAATGTGGCACATCCATGAATTAAATCACACAGATATAACACACTATAGGCAGACCTATAAAAGTAACATGGAAGAGAACCACTATGCTTACATAGAAATGTTATTCAAATAAAGTCGGACTTAGGTCCTTAGAAGACAACTTACTCCCATTCCCTGGGCCAGCCAGTGAAGCTAGAGTAACCTGTGTGTACATCACAGGCTATTGTTCCCTAAAAATTACCTTATCCAACTCCAATACATCACTCCCATGACGGCCTATTGATGATCAATCTAATAATAAAAAGCCACATGCATTGCCATATAACAAAGCAATATGTCTCTACAATACCTTAACTCACTTAACTTGAACATCAACAGTGATTTTAGCTAATTTAATCTATTCCTCACAATAAACAATACAACCCGCAACCCGACCTTACTCCTCTTTCAATAACATAGAAACAGCCATTCAATAAGCACTTAAAAACGTATCTTTTTACTAGCTCCTCACAAAGGAATAATGCCATTCAACAAGTGTCCCAGAGACACGAAAAGAAACACATTACTTGTGCTACTACATAGCCCACACCCCAGAGAACCCTAAAAACGTGACAAACAGCGTGAACAACTAAACGCCTTCTTGCGCTTAAACACAGTCAATAGAAACCTTTTCCACACACGAGAAGACGTGTGAAGAGCCCATACAACTACAGGGTATAAAGTGAAATTATTTTAAATGTAAAAATAAAAATAAATACTTTACTCCCTAAAAAGTTCTTATTCCATCCAAACAAAAGGATTCTCATACAAAAGTTTAAAGAAGAAAATATTACGAATGCAATATATATAAGAAAAGTAGCCTTTTAAGATTTAAAAGCTAAAACTTAGTTGCGTCTCCCGTCTCTCCAGCAACATCGACGATGCACCGGATATGACGTGACAACGCGGAAGTCAAGACATGTAGCAAAAACTACATTCCCGGCCCTAAAAACTACAAATTGCGCTGTTTGACTGACGGTTCCCAGACAGAAGAATGAGCCATGAGAAAATGTCCTCCCCCTTAAAATAAACAGCAACACAAAACAGTAGACCTACATTATCTCCCCATGAGACTCATGTTACAGTAAACGATCCTTTAAATTTAAAACCTGTTTACAAAATCAAAAAGCAAGAACGCTTCGTTAATCCTGAAGACAGCCACATTCTAACTGGCTCTTAAAACAAAACATAGCCATTCTATTCCCCTCCGTGTGTTTCCAAAAATCCAAACCAACTTCATAATTACACAAATTTCATCCACTCGATACAATAGGCCAAGATAAAATAATTACTCCACAATTTACTCCACTCAGCCAACCTCTCTACAGCCTCCAGTTTCAACCACATAGTTCTGTCCATCTCTTATAATCATATAGCGGAACTATAAGTCCAAACAAAAGTTTTTAAATAATATAATACTCCATTCCCCTCTTCAAAACATTATCCCCTATAAAAATGTTTTGAACAAACAAAAGCGAACGAACAGCACTCACGTAAAAAATATAAATGCAGAAAAAGAAAAAAAAAACACACATGCGCATCGCGCAGCTTAAATCCACATAGTTACACTGTAGTAACAGTACAGACCACACAAGCCAAGCCAGGCCACAAGCACTCCCCAGAAAAAATAATATCATTGAAACACACAAAACAAATACCTCAGTCAACTTCTCCCGGGTCTCACTAAGTGCTCACCAGATGCAAACCCGTCGCTTTCTGGCACGCCGAGAGCACCCTGCGCGGGCCCTCAGCTAAAGTCCTATCTATACACTGAATACGAGACATCGTTTTTCAGGTGCCGAAATGCAACTCTTGTGCTTTTTCGGGCTCGCTACAAATAGATCTCTTTTACGACCCAGAGTCCCACTTAAGCCAAATGCAAATTAAATGCCTCGTTAGCCGTTGTGAAATACCAGGGCGCTCGCGTTTAGAAAGGCTGATCAGGCCAATCTACCAGTAGCGAGGATCCATTTACAAGACTCAATATCATCAATAACCGAATGAGAACCCATCTCTTTCCAGTACACTGAATGCAACCTCTGTGCTTTCCAGGGATAAATAAAGAGTCTTAACATATACAGTCCATAAAGGACTTAAACATACAGTGAACCACGACAAGTTAAATGTCCATTCATTTCTTAACTCGTATACTTAATTAATTAATGGCTTGAATCCCCATTAAGAAATGAAATATTAGCCTACGGGTGGAACACAACAAGCCACAACAAGCCAAATATCCATTTAAATTGTTCAACTTGCAATTTAATTAATCCATGATGTGAACCATCAAAGAGGAATTAAACATAACGGTTGAACGCCACGCCTCCTATGCTTAAGCCAAATGTGAAACTATATGTCACATCACTGGCCTGACCAAAGGGAACACAAAGGATTTTAACACAGACGTCCACCATATGGTGATAAGCCTCCTCACCGAGCGCGTCTCCAGAGACGGTAAAAACAAAGGCTCTGAACGAAGACAAAAACCCCGCCGGAAACAGAGGCATTCCGGCCGGAACCAGACGACCGGTCCGTTTTTAACATGCCGACAGGAACCCAGATCAGGCAACATGAAAAGCATACAATCACATACCTTAAATGCTGTATAATCGTCTGATTCCCATCAGCAACGAGACTAGCTGGTTCGCCAAGTTCTGTGGTATCTGAGTCACAAGGGAACCGGCAGAAATACGGATCCATTTCCGGAGGCGGGGAATAAAGAATCAGCGTCAGAGACCGGAGCTTTCATTCTCAAACAATTCCACTTTATTGTCAGAGTTCTTTTAACAATCTATACGTTCGAGTCAATTCAACATATAGCGCATCTTATTCATAGGTTTCTGCTTTATCCTACTGAACGTGGCATCTGCATGGGTCCAGATTCACAGAGCCCCGTTCACTCCTACTACAAGTCATTATGTACTAAAACATTTGTTTGAAGATAGACTCCCCTTTTTCTGTGACAGTCAATCACAATCAGGCTCCTGTCTAAGCAATAGGTTCGGCCCGCCTTCTCCTCCCAGGACACTGAAAATAGCGTCTGCCTTGATCTGAACACATGACATCATTCCCTTAAACCTTATCTATAAGACTGTACTTTCCCATATGTTCACATTATGACATTATTCTACAACATTTTATTAGCTTCGAAATAAGTCTAAACAGTAATATATCCGACGTTGTATGAATGACCTTTATAGTTAAAGTTATTTAATAGAACGCACCCCTCTGCTGGGTTCCAAGCCCCTTCCCCTTCCTAGAGAGAGCAGCTGTCAATACCCAAAGGCACTCTTGCTAATAGAAGACAACTTAAATATAGGGTTTTCGGACAGATGTCCCATTTAAGGACTCCTTGCAGGCTAGGCTCACAGATCTGTAGATAGCTGCTCTGGAATGCCAGGTAAATCCTCGGGGGAGCAGAGACCCAAGAACTCAGCCTGATCCCATTTTTAGATTAGGGCTGAGGTCAGCTAAGTCACTCAATGCAAATTGAGCCTGTTTTATTAACTTTACTGTTGGTCCCATTGAATGGAACATTCTAACAATTTGTATTTATAATATATTAATATCCTAATATTTCCATATTCCATAAGCACAGGACCCGATATTCACGACATCAACTTCCTGTTGATTTTACGATTTGAAGATCCGGATCCGGATCCGCGGATCCAGTCCGGGTTTACATCTAAAATAAAAATAAAAATAGTAAAATCAACAGGAAGTTAACATTTATATATAAAGAACAGTACTGGGTTTGGTGATGTTCTATAATCTATACTGTCTGAATCAGCTTTGTTTGCGTTCGTTTATGTGCTAAAAGAGTGACTTTGAGAGATGTTTTACCGTACAATGTAAGTCAATGAGGAGCATATTTTGAATTATCAATTTCGAATCAATGGAGCAATTATTTTTTATTTCTCGCCCACCTTTGGAGTTACGCCATGGCAAGGTAACGACACAACCCAAACCTCTACCAAAGTGGTCTTGCCCTTTAAAATATATAATTCATTAAAATGGAATCCACTAGGGCTCTAATACCAGGCCACCTCCTTCTGTTCCTCTACACCAAATATCTTCACCAAAATAGCTGAACTACAAGCTCACAGTGCAACTTTTGAATCCGTTTTTTTCCCCGGAATAGGAACGTTAGGGATCCAGTGGTTAATCACTGTTAGAGTCAGTGCATAATTTGTCAAATATTACAGCAGGTGCCGGAACACCTTCTAGAGGGCCTGGAGCGTAGACATACAAAGGCATACAAAGAACAACAAATTGTTGTGTATTAGCTTGTTGTCTGACACCTAGTTGATGAGTTGAGAGAGCAACTGCACGTAACCAGTAACAGAGCGGTCATTGCGGCAAGAGGCAAGCATGCAGCCAATACACAACGACTCGGCACAACACAATGGGAAACGGTGGGGTGCTAGACGAGCGCCGATCGGGAAAATAAATAAATAAATACACCAGTTGATCGCAATAGTGGGGGGACATTCAGGCCCTTCTACCTATGCCTATGCATACTGTACAGTTTGCTTGCCCACAAATGTTAAGAATGTTTTAGCATGTTGTTCAGACCAGAGTTCCCAAACTGTTCCCAAACCTTTCAGCTTGAGACCCAAAAGATACATTTGGTGTCTCCCTGTGATCCAAGCGTACAAAATACATCATTATTCACGAAAGGGTTTCTGCTCGACAGTGACATGAAGCTGTGTACAGGCAGCACTGGCAGAGAGGATTTTAATACCTGGATCTTCCTCCGACGTGCTGTGGGAAATTTGGTGGAGGCTTTGCCATTTCTTGCGATGTATAGTTTCTGCGTGGTCACTCAGAGAGGAATTACAGAGGTGTTTGTACATCCAGGGGCTGACTCGTGACTAGTGCCTCTCCTCAGCAGTGTTGGAACTAACGCATTACAAAGTAGCTGTAACGCAACTACTATTTTTGGTAACTAGTAACGTAACTAGTTACTTTTTCCAGTTCGGTAATACCGTTAAACTTACTGACATTTGATGGTGGTTTCAATGTTGTTGTTGAAGACATTATTTCTACTAGTTTCTTCATAGTGAGCTACAATAGATGAGAGTTGAGAGTTGTCATCTTGTGCTGCAGCAACATGAAAAGGTATGGATTTTGAAGCAAAATAAATACAAGTAATGTAAAAAAAATAACTAGTAACTTAACTAGTTATTTTTATAATGCAGTATTAGTAAAGTAACTAAATTACTTTTTGAGAGCAGTAACTAACTATAACTAGTTACTTATTTAACTTGCCCAACACTGTTCCTCAGCCACCATCTTCAAAACTATCGCTGCTTTCACTGCTGGCAGAATGAAGCCTTGGACGGAATGTGGTAACAAACCAACATATCACGGCCACCCTAGTGTCCCTAAAGTGGGGTGAACATTCGGCAAAAATAGCCGATCAACAAACTGTCCACTGACTCAAAACACCATTCACACCAAGTGATGCACACATAAACAGTATGATTATAATTGTTGAGATGTTATTGATTTGTGACTCTGTCCTCAACACAGCGGAGAAGCGCTGGGACGACAATGACTGCACAGATCAGTTTCCCTCTATTTGCGCCAGGAGGATCTGTACCCCTCCTCCGGTGACATCACGCTCACAGCCCGTGACATCAAACCAGTGACTCAGTGGGTGGTTACGACGTCATTGGCTGCCTGGATTCTAAAGCATGCAGATCAAAGACAAAACCATTTTAGAAAATGAATTACATTTGGAGAATACATAACTTTAAGATTGTTTTAGTCCTACATGAAGAACAGGGAAAGGGATCCGGTTGACAGTAGAAGTAACTCATCATCGGTTCGATAGCGTGAACATTTGCAGAATTCATTGTTTATGTGTAGCACGTATAAATAAAGAGACACAATGAGATGATTCGATACATTGTCTGGTTGTGTTTATGGTCTTATACCTTTTTTTCAAATTCAGTGATGATGCATTTGCAGTTGTTGCTCCTTTTGTGCCTCATTTCAAACATTGAGTATAGCCAGCTATACTCAATTCCTGTTTGAATGCCTAATGCATATCAGAATTGCATTACTTGAAATGTATTTTTAGGGTGTGGTTTCCAAACTGTTTTCATCTTCAGACCCAAAAGGGAAATTTTGTGTCTACGAAATTGAAAATTGGATTATTCTTTTGTTTTGCTACACACCACGTCCTGCAGCGTCTTCACGACGCCGTCGAGAGCTCGTCGACGGGTCGATCAGGTCTCCAGGTTTCCAGGGGGTCCCCAGCAAAATGACAGTTAGTAGTAGGGGGTACTAAGCACAAAAAATGGCCAAATCGTTACGCGGCGGATAAAAGCATGAAATTTGATACAGATGTCCCTTGGGTCATCCTAAAACATCCTAGAAGGGGTGCCCAAAAAAATCTTAAACAGGAAGTGACTTATGGACAAAATTCAAAATGGCCACCTAAACTGTTGACCGTTGACTCAAAAGACACCAAAAGAATCTCCAAAAAGCATAAAATTTGGCACATATGTCCCTTGGGTCATCCTAAGACATTCTAGAAGGGGTGCCCAAAGGAATCTTAAGCAGGAAGTGAGTTATTGACTAAATTGAAAATGGCCGCCTAGTGTTGTCGATTGACTCAAAAGACAACTAAAGAATCTCATAAAAGCATACAATTTGGCACACATGTCTTTTTGGTCATCCTAAGACATCCTAGAAGGGGTGCCCAAAGAAATCTTAAGCAGGAACTGAGTTATTGACAAAATTGAAAATGGCCGCCTACAGTGTTATCTATTGACTCAAAAGACAACTAAAGAATCTCATAAAAGCATACAATTTGGCATACATGTCCCTTGGGTCATCCCAAGACATCCCAGAAGGGGTGCCCAAAAAAATCTTAAACAGGAAGTGAGTCATTGACAAAATTGAAAATGACCGCCTACAGTGTTGTCGATTGACTCAAAAGACAACTAAAGAATCTCATAATGGCATACATGTCCCTTGGGTCATCCTAAGACATCCTAGAAGGGGTGCCTGAAATGATCTGAAACAGGAAGTGAGTTATTGACTAAATTGAAAATGGCTGTGTACAGTCTTGACAGATGATGCAAAAGACACTCATAAAAAATAATCTCATAAAAGCATGACATTTGGTACAAATGTCCCTTGGGTGATCTGAATGCATCCTAAGGGGTGCCAAAAAAAGTTTGAATAGTCTCTCAATGGAAAACACTCCTCCCACACGGGCACTGCTACAATATTCAAATCGAGCAGCCAATCTAGCATTTGGTCCAGAAGCCTGAAAGCTATGCAATCTCTACCATCTCCTGACAAATAAATTAAAGTCGCTGATTCGTGGACACCTTTATGGACACTCTTGCCAGAGGCTGCTTAAGTTTGTAGAGAACTCAAGTGTGGCTGCAAAGCTGAGCCCTTCTGTTCGAGAAAGTGTAGATGCCGGGATGCTGGGTTACCTTGCAGAGCATTATGCCAATGTGCTGGTAATTGCGAAATGGCACACATGAATACATGTAGTTACTAAACACTAATCACAAAAAAACAGTAATGATCAAGAAGAAAATACATGAGAAGATAGAGTGTAAAACAAGCAAGAAGATGTAGAGTGCAAAATAAATAAGATGCAGAGTAAAATAAATGAGAATATGCAGAGAGTTAGATAAATAAAGAAGATTCAAAGAGTACAATAAAAAAATTATGCAGAAAGTAAAATAAATAAGTGATGTAGAAATGAAAACAGAAGGTAGACTACAAAATACGGCAAGTTATGCACTGCATAACCTGTCGTATTGAGTCTGCATAATATGCAGACTGCCATGGTCAACTGTTTAAACAGCCATTTAGAATTTCTTCAACATGGTCCCTTCCTAAAAAGTTTAATAAACAAGCAAACAAATAAATAACCCCTTCTAGGATATATTAAGAAGCACTCAATGTATGTACCAAATTATACACTTTTATGACGTCCCCTTATGTTTTCTTTTGTGTCAACTGCTTTTAGACGGTCACTTCCTGTTTAAAACCTTTTTGGGCACCCCTTGTAGGATGCGTTCAGATCACCCAAGGGACATTTGTACCACATTTCATGCTTTTATGAGATTCTGTAGGTATCTTGCATCATCTTTCAACACTGTAGGCGGCCATTTTCAATTTAGTCAATAACTCACTTCCTGTTTCAGATTATTTTTGGCACCCCTTCTAGGATGTGTTAGGATGACCCAAGGGACATATGTGCCAAATTGTATACTTTTTGGAGATTCTATAGGCTTTTTGAGTCAATCGCCAACACTGTAGGCGGCCATTTTCAATTTAGTCAATAACTCACTTCCTGTTGAAGACTTTTTTGGGCACCCCTTCTAGGATGTCTTAGGATGACCCAAGGGACATGTGTGACACATTTGATACTTTTTGGAGATTCTTTAGTTGTCTTTTGAGTCAATCGACAACACTAGGCGGCCATTTTCAATTTGGTCAATAACTCACTTCCTGTTTCAGATTTTTTTGGGCTCCCCTTCTAGGATGTGTTAGGATGACCCAAGGGACATATGTGCCAAATTGTATACTTTTTGGAGATTCTATAGGCTTTTTGAGTCAATCGCCAACACTGTAGGCGGCCATTTTCAATTTAGTCAATAACTCACTTCCTGTTGAAGAATTTTTTGGGCACCCCTTCTAGGATGTCTTAGGATGACCCAAGGGACATGTGTGACACATTTTATACTTTTTGGAGATTCTTTAGTTGTCTTTTGAGTCAATCGACAACACTAGGCGGCCATTTTCAATTTGGTCAATAACTCACTTCCTGTTTCAGATTTTTTTGGGCTCCCCTTCTAGGATGTCTTAGGATGACCCAAAGGACATGTGTGCCACATTTTATGCTTTTTGGAGATTATTTTGGTGTCTTTTGAGTCAACGGTCAACAGTTTAGGTGGCCATTTTGGATTTTGTCCATAACTCACTTCCCGTTTAAGATTTTTTTGGGCACCCCTTCTAGGATGTTTTAGGATGACCCAAGGGACATCTGTATCAAATTTCATGCTTTTATCCGCCGCGTAACGATTTTTCACTTAGTACCCCCTACTATAGTAGGGGACAACCGGGTCGAACGACACGGAGGGACGGTTGCAAGTCGGACCTTTTTTCATGCTACACTTAAAATTCACATCCGGCTAAGGTTCCATTGAAAAATATTCATTACTACGCCGCTCGGTGCATTACGGACAAGGTGGGACGAACGGTGCATGTGTAACACAAAGTTGAGGAAACGACAGAGGCGACATTAACATGATACATTTATTTGACTATCAGCATGGTCATTTGCTCGTAGGATTCTACTGAAGCATCAATGAGCGTTAGATGCCAGAAATGTAACTTATGTGCATGTTATAGGACATTTCATCCGACCGCGGCGTCCGCCCCCCATGTATGCACCGTTCGTCCCGACTGGCGGCCGTGTGCGGAGAGTAGCGCAACGTCACTTTACTTACCGATTGCGTTCGACTCGTTTCACTAAAATTAAAACGGACTGCGGGTAATGGGAGAGGACAAGTGTCTCTTGTTCACAAAAAAGTATCGTTACATGAAATTAATTAATCTCTGTGCAGGGAGGGAAATAGAAAAGGGTGCGCCGTTTGTCCCCGCCCTCCCCTAAAGGGTCTGTAACTCTGAGAGCGTACAAATGGAACCAAATGGACCCTTACGGGTCCATTTGGTCCCAATTGTACACCCTCAGAGTTATGGTGGTCCGTGGTCTAATGCAGGGGTTCTCAAAGTCAGGTCTGGAGACACCCAGGGGTCCTTGAGTGGGTTCCAGGAGGTCTTCAGCAAAATGAGTTAATATAAATCAGTTTAACCACTTTAACCCCCCCCCCCCCCCCCCCCCCCCAAAATAAATCTTTTTTAATGCCACAAATCTTTCCTGGGGTCCTTGGCATCAGAGGGGGGGGGGCCGTGGCCAAACATACATACATTTAGGGGTCCTTGACATGAAAAAAGTTTGCGAACCACTGCCCTGGACGATTACGCGGTACATCGCCTTGATCAGCAGGTCCTCCAGCTCTAACTGCTGCAGCAGCAGAGAGTAGGGCAGGGACCAGGCTAGCGATGGCCTTTCTTTGTAGTTTCCGTAGTCCATTGGTCCTCAGTCTGGGGGAGTCCATTGGTCCTCAGTCTGGGGGACGGGACCCCCCAAATTATTTTGGGTGATCCCCAGATGATTAGCTTAATGTGGAACATGTTTTCTCACTCAACAGTAAACAAACCAACATCCAGTATAAGTATCTGCACCAGGGCGGGAATTTCAGGGAGGCCACGAACGCCATGGCCGTCGCCCCTCAGTTTGGCCTTGTGCCCCTCAGAAAAAACGTCATGCCCTGAGGCCGCAGTGGCCTTAATGCCCCAGCTGACTGGATCATTCCTCTGTCTCTTTCTTGGCAATATGTAGACACCAGTGTCTTTTGTTGAGATTCTGAATTCTTAACTTCCCATCTTTAAACCAATTTAATTATTTCACTGCAGATAGTCTACATATTACATTTAAAAATCATCCTTAACCCTTTAAATTAATCTAATCAATTAATTAAATTACTTCTTTCAATGGACTAAAAATTTTGTTTTAATTGATGGTCTTCCTGCCCTGGCATTTGGCCTTTGTGCCCTCAAAAAATGGACAACACCAAAGGCCAAGTGGCCTTGCCCCTAAAATGACAAAATTCCAGGCCTGAATTCAGCACATTTCTAAAGTTACACTTGAAGGACTTTTAAGAACTTTTTAATACCAAATTGGCCAAATTGTCAAAATATTACGTAAGAAAGAGGCACAAATTGTGAAAATGGCAAATCTACAAGCTCACAACGCCTAAAAAAATCATAATCAAATACGTAAAGCAAATGGTAAACATTGCCCGATAGGCTACTAAAGCCTGTACTACAGAAAAAAAGAAGACAAAAGAAAGAAAGAAAACAAAACAAAGTCACAGTGTCCATACAGTGTGCCGCCCCAAGCTTGTGTCCACAGAGTCTTTATCACATCACAGAATATCGACTTGATATCGCTACTGTGTCAACAGTGTAATCAGTACAATAACCACACCCTATACAGCAGGGCTCTTATAAACGTTTTTCAACATTCAAAGGACCCCTTATCTGAGAGAAGAGAGAGAGAGAGAGAGAGAGAGAGAGAGAGAGAGAGAGAGAGAGAGAGAGAGAGAGAGAGAGAGTTGAAGCAGGCAGTGAGTACTCAGGTATTTTACTTTAAGTAAAAGTAGCAATACCACAATATAAAAATACTCTGTTACAAGTAAAAGGCCTGTGTTCAAAATGTTACTTGAGTAAAAGTACAAAAGCATTGGCATCCAGATATACTTAAAGTACCAAAAGTACTAAAATGTTTGAAAATAGCCTATGTAGCTTATGTATAAAATAGGGCTAAAGAGGTTAATGTATGTTTTATAATATAATGATTTATATCTGCAAAGTAACTAGTAACTAAAGCTTTCAAATAATTGTAGTGGAGTAGAAGTAAAAAATATTGAACATTGGAAATACTCCAGTAAAGTAAAAAATACCTCAACATTTTACTTAAGTACAGTAATTGAGTACATGTACTTAGTTACTTTCCACCACTGGATGCAGGGACCCCCCACTACATATGGCATACAATTGTGTTGCAGGTTAAATTTTTTACATTGATTTTATAGATTCACCTTTCAGGAGGCCAAAGGGGGAGGTACTGTAGTACCACTTCTCCCTTAGACAGACGACCCCCCCCCCCCTTCCTTTGACTCCCCCCCATTGTTTTTCCGCCTCTGTACATATAGTGTTCTTTCTGTATTTTGTGATGATATTAGTGTTTTTTGGGCGGTGAAACCGCCCCTATGTGAGGTTTGGACATTTTGCACCCCCCCAACCCTGCGCTGTGATTGGCCACCATTGTACCCCCCTAACCCTGCACCGTGATTGGCCAATCACAGTCTATTCAGGACTGTGATTGGCTAGTGAAACATGACACATGTGCATAGCCCTATAAATAGGACTATGCACTTAAAAAAAAAACACATTTATGGGTTTTTTAAAGTTAGGGGTGTACAATGGTTGGTCCACAATATTACTTTTCTTTAAGAGAACTTCCATCACTGTGATGACCACTGTGACCACACCGCCCACTTCACACTGGGTGTGATTTGTTCTGTATTTTGTGATGATATTGAACTGTTTGGTGCCACTATATATGTTTATGAATTGAATACCAAGGACCTCAATGGAAACAAGACCGCAAGGACTTTTTTTGGACGGCCCTTTAAGTGTTTTAACTGTACTTTTAAACTGTAATGTTTTTACATTTCTGCCTAATACAATATTCAATCAATGTTTGACAGCAATATCATCAGTGAATTCATGTTTTTTTGTTCATTTGTTTGTTAACACATGATCTTTTCTATCAACATGTTGGATTCATTTTAATGTGTTTTTTCAGACATTTAACCACCGTGGCTCTGTACTTGGTCTGCTCTTTTCCCCCCTCTACGCCAAACGTCTTTGCATAAAATAGCCAATCTACACGCTCACAAGCTGAACAGGGGTTCCGGGACCCTTAGGGGGTCCTCGGAGTCACTACAGGGGGTCCGACAAATCTTTGTGTGATGGGGAACCACGCCTCGTGCTGCGAGGCGTTGTGAGCTTGTAGATCGGCTATTTCCGGAGAGTTGGTGTGTATAGGGAAACAGAGCAGACCAAGTCAAAGGTCAAGTTGACTAAATATTTAGCGTTTAAAAAGGTCTGAAAATACACATTTGCATGAATCCAACATATTAATGAGTTAAAATATAATGTGTGTCAAACAAGTCTATGAAGCTATATATCTCTGCTGTCAGGCAGAAACCAGCTAACTCCAAAATTTATTTTTTTCAGGAAATGACAAAAACAAAACAAAAAGTGGAGTTAGGAGGTTTTGTTCATCATTGATAAGAACAGCTGAATGGTCCTCCAAGCTCACAATGGAGGTCAATGGAGTTAGCTGGTTTTGTCAGAAGCACTTTTTAATACTTTTCATTGGTTCAATATTTTTTTTATCAACACACAGACGTAAAGGGTGTTCAATAGCAATGATTTATGGAAAAACATGCAAAAGCGGAAAAATTGAGTAAGCTGGTTTCTGCCGACAGCAACGATATGTAATCTATGTAAAAAGTTTAACCTGCAACACAATTTTATACAATATGTAGTGGGGGTCCCTGCTTCATCTCTCTCTCAGCTAGGGGTCCTTGACCCTGAAAAAGGTTGAAGTACCCTGATCTAGAATCTACTTTCTAGCATGCCCCACTCCCAGCCCTTCATCAGGCCCTTCCACCATAGAAGACTCTGTCAGTTTTGCACATTTAGCTGCATTTAGCTAACATCTTTCCCTCTTTGGCTCTTAATTCTTTTCAGGAAACAACTTTATCGTAATATTGGTGAAAAAAAGGATTCCCCTCTAAAAAAGATATTACATGTCGCTTTTTTAGATGAAGCGTTCGCTTCCCGCGTTCGCGCGTCTTACTTGTTTAGGAAATAGGGCTTAAGTGAATATATAATCATGTAGAGTGTAGAATGACTCTCTGTCTCTCTGTCTGTCTGTCTCTCTGTCTGTGTCTGTCTCTCTCTCTCTCTCTCTCTCTCTCTCTCTCTCTCTCTTTCTCTCTCTCTCTCTCTCTCTCTCTCTCTCTCTCTCTCTCTCTCTCTCTCTCTCTCTCTCTCTCTCTCTCTCTCTCTCTCTCTCTCTCTCTCTCTCTCTCTCTCTCTCTCACACACACACACACTAAGATAAAAAACGTCATTGTAATTGATTATTATTTGATCTAGTAGATAGACTGTGATTCCATATTCCATGGAAAAGGGTGTGTGTGTGTGTGTGTGTGTGTGTGTGTGTGTGTGTGTGTGTGTGTGTGTGTGTGTGTGTGTGTGTGTGTGTGTGTGTGTGTGTGTGTGTGTGTGTGTGTGTGTGTGTGTGTGTGTGTGTGTGTGTTTGTGCGTGCGTGCGTGCGTGTGTGTGCGCGTGTTCACGTCTTAAGTGTTATTAAGTGTTGACCCATGTCCTGTGTCTGTCAGTGCGTTTGGTTCTCAGGAACACAGTGTTTATTCATGGTGTGATTGATAAGACTTTGATGATTTTGTTCTGCAGGGCTTTTATAGAGTCTGTACTTTGCCTTGCTGTCGTTAATATCATTCATTGCTGTCAGTAATATTGGCATTAGATAGATCACTTCCCATTAAGACCTGAGGCTGATTCTACTAATATTTTGTATTTTGTTCATGTCAAGGACCCCTAAAGTGTATTTGGCCATGAACCCCCATCTCAAAATATTTTGTTCCAGGAAATATTTGAGTTAAAATGTTTTAAAAAAAACGCTTTAAAAAATATAGCCTATATATTCAAATTGACATTCATTTATAATTATATTCAATATTTTTGATAATGTTTTTAACATTTGCAACTGGTGAACATAGCCGATCTACAAGCTCACAAAGAGCTTGTAGATGGGCTATTTTCACTACTTTTGTGCGACACTCTTGAATGATGAAGTGGGGCATTCATTTATGAAAAACCTAAAAAAGTTGAATTATGGATATATGAGGTTTCTGACCGACATAGCAACTATATGACAAGCTGTATAGCTTAAGCAAGTGGCGTCTATTAGAACGGAGAGCTGCCATCCCCTGTACACTGCATGCAGGCTTTTGACCTCCGCTCCGGCCAATGGTTAACCCATTAAGACCGGAAACGCATCTGTCATTTTAGATTTTAACCACTTTAACCATTAATTTATACTTTGGCTATTTTTGAAAACTCTTGAACATTTGTAACTCACATCTTTGCTTCTGGGGGTCCCTGGAACAAAATATTTTTAGATGGGGGTCCGCGGCCGAATACATATCATTTTGGGGGTCCTTGACATGAAAAAGTTGGAAAACCACTGATATTGTAGCAACATAAGTAAAAATAAAATAAAATAAAAACTGTTAGGATTCAGAAGACGTTTGTAGAATCCCCCAGATGCAAATAATTGAGTAAAACATGTTCTCTTTAAAAAATAAATATATATATTATATTCAAAGATTTGCAATTTTTTTCTTTTAAATAGCAGATCTACGAGCTCATAGCGCGGCACTCGGTACCGCACTATGAGCTTGTAGATCTGCTATTTTTGAATAGCCAAGGAAATCTAAAATGACAGAGATGCGTTCCCGGATTGAATGGGTCAAATGTCCCCGCAAGCGAAACGACAGATACAAATTCTCATACCTGCTCCCATTCTTGCCATCAATGGTGGAGGCAGGTGGAGGAAGCTGTCGTGTGGTGTGTGGGGGCAGTTGACCAGCTGGGAGGATGGTTATGATGAGTATGATGACTTTATTGACAATTGTTTTTAATTACCGTACAATAAAAAAAACACGCCAAATGGATGATGAGACACAAAAAGAGGATAACAAGATTCATGTCTGTCTGTCTGTCTGTCTGTCTGTCTGTCTGTCTGTCTGTCTGTCTGTCTGTCTGTCCTACAGAGACAAACCACACTTCCTGCCTGCCTGCCTGCCTGTCTGTCTGTCTGTCTGTCTGTCTGTCTGTCTGTCTGTCTGTCTGTCTGTCTGTCTGTCTGTCTGTCTGTCTGTCTGTCTGTCTGTCTGTCTGTCTGTCTGTCTGTCCTACAGAGACAAACTGTTACATCTCGCGCCCCCTCGCCTCCACATCCTGCTGCTGTGGCCTCTCTGTACTCATCAGCACCACCCAGAGGGCGCAACAGCACACTCTCAGCACACCTGCCTCCAGTCCCCAATCTCCTCACCTGCCCTGCATTGGCAATCACCCCAGAGGCTATAAGAGCCTGGCCGGCATGCAGCTCAGCGCCAGATCTTAACCATTCCACTCGTATGGTAAAGTATAGCTTGCTGACTAGTTTCCCAGTTTAGTAGAGCTCTTAGCCTGTCCACCTTACACAGTGGCAGCGCACACTTTCATTGTGAATTTATATCTGACCCTGCTTCTCCTCTCCTCTCCAGTTTCCCGGGATCCCGAGCTGAGTTGGAGCAGCCTACACCCCTCTTCCCCCCGTTGTTGTTGAGCTTATTGTTAATAAACTCGCCCGGGTGGGCTTTAATCCTCCATTTTGCCTCCTCCTTGCTGTGCACTTGGGTCACACTCACCATCCCTAACATTAAGATCTGGCCAGCTGGACCCAGCCAGCATGGAGGGAGAAACCCCAACCCCCACTCCGCTTCAAGTCCAGGGCCAGGTTTTGGCCCAGCATTCTCGCCTGTTGTCAGAGGCATCTGATGTCATCACCAGTATGCGACAGGAGCTTCGGGGGGTTTCGACTCACCAGCAGTCCCAGGCCGACCAGCTGACGCGCCTCACTACCCTCGTTAGTAACCTCTCCAACCAGGTCACTGCACTCTGCGCTAAGCTCCCCCCACTCCCGGGTTCTCCTGACTCTTCGCCTGCCCAGCCTGTCCCAGCGCCAGACGCGGTCCCTGAGCAGGTCATGTCACGCAGCCGGGAACCCCACCTTGCTGCCCCGGCCCCCTATGACGGTACCTTCTCCCTCTGCCGGGAGTTTCTCATGCAGTACGTGTTTGATCTCCAGCCCAGCATGTACTCCACCTCCCCTGCCCGTATAGCTTACATAACTAACCTGACCACCGGAAGGGCGCGCCGGTGGATTCTGGCTAGCCGTGAGGGGTCTGCAGCCTATATGCAGATCTACAAGGATTTTGTGATGGAGTTCAAGAATGTGTTCGACCACGAAGTCCAGGGGCAGGACGCAGACACAGCTCTCTCCACTCTCCAGCAGGGCTCTTTCTCTGTAGCAGATTATGCCGCTGAGTTCCGCATCCTCGCTGCCCGTTGTGATTGGAACGAGCCTGCGCTTCACAGCGCATTCCTCCATGGCTTGGGTGAGGCTACGAAGGACACCCTAGCTGAGAGGGTGAGACCCTCTACTCTGAACCAGCTCATCTCACTCTCCGTTTCCATTGATGAGCGCCGCCGCGAACGTAAGCGTGAGAAGGCGTCCCAGCATCATGTTGCTGCCAAGCCATCTTCCTCCACCCTGTCCAGTCTCACTCGGCCTGTGCAGGTTCCATCTGCCTTCCCTGGTTCCTCAGGAGAAGACTCCATGCAACTGGGCCGAATCCGTGTGACTCCCAGGGGCCGCTTATCTCCAGCTGAGCGTGAGCACCGCAGACTACATAGACTCTGTAGGTATTGTGCCAGCTCAGCGCACATTGTTCACTCCTGTCCAGTTTTGCTCTCCAGAGTGTCCTCTTCTCGGGCACCAGGGGGAGTAGTTTCGCCCACTCTGGGTTTTCGGGTGAGTCGCCTCGTCACTTCCCAGCCCCTCAACAGCGTTGCCAGATTCCCTGTCACACTCGCCTGGCAGGGGCAGACCCTCACCATTCCAGCTCTTATCGACTCCGGGGCCGATGAGAGCTTTGTTGACCTCCAGTATGCTCAGAGGGTGGGACTCCCGGTCTCTGCTCTGAAGAGGCCTCTCTCTGCCTTCGCTCTGAACGGTCACACCATGGGTCCCATCACACATCGGACCCAACCCCTTTCCCTCACCGTCTCGGGAGATCACGTGGAGAACATCCGCCCCTACGTCATTCACTCCCCGGACGCCCCGTTCATCCTGGGCAGACCCTGGTTGGAGCTTCACACCCCCCACGTCTGCTGGAGTTCTGGGCGCATTCTCAGCTGGAGCGCCGCCTGCCAGGTCTGTTGCCTTCGGCCCGCCCCGACCTCCGCCCAAGCTGAGGGTTCTTCTGCCCGGGTTCCTCCCCAGCCGAGGGGTCATCGTCAGCGTCGTCCCCCGTCAGTCGCCAGGTGGCGATACTTGGAGGGGGGGTCCTGTTACGTCTCGCTCCCCCTCGCCCCCACATCCTGCTGCTGTGGCCTCTCTGTACTCATCAGCACCACCCAGAGGGCGCAACAGCACACTCTCAGCACACCTGCCTCCAGTCCCCAATCTCCTCACCTGCCCTGCATTGGCAATCACCCCAGAGGCTATAAGAGCCTGGCCGGCATGCAGCTCAGCGCCAGATCTTAACCATTCCACTCGTATGGTAAAGTATAGCTTGCTGACTAGTTTCCCAGTTTAGTAGAGCTCTTAGCCTGTCCACCTTACACAGTGGCAGCGCACACTTTCATTGTGAATTTATATCTGACCCTGCTTCTCCTCTCCTCTCCAGTTTCCCGGGATCCCGAGCTGAGTTGGAGCAGCCATCGGAGCCTACACCCCTCTTCCCCCCGTTGTTGTTGAGCTTATTGTTAATAAACTCGCCCGGGTGGGCTTTAATCCTCCATTTTGCCTCCTCCTTGCTGTGCACTTGGGTCACACTCACCATCCCTAACACAAACCAAACTGCCTGTCTGCCGGTCTGCCTGTATTTCTGTCTGTCTGTCTGTCTGTCTGTCTGTCTGTCTGCCTGCCTGTATTTCCTACAGATACAAACACAACTCTTGGCATACTGTATACTGTTAATGGTGTTGGTTTAAAACACTGTTCTGAATGATAACTAAAATGCACTTTGCCCCCTCACTGCCAAGCAGTGTCAGGTAGCCTACTGTACGTCACCACAGCGTGACACACATTTACAGTACATAGAGAACACACTACAACACATCATAACAGACATTACAGTACACAGACATGCACAGTGAGGCAGCATTAAATGCTTCACTGTGACGCGTTGTAGAGACGACAGCACAACAGCGAAGGCAACCGTCTGGTCTAGACAAAACTGAAGAACTAAAACATCCAGCTTAATGTAAGGTATGTGTTTTATTCTTATCATAATATGAATATGAATATGAATATGAATTATTATTATTATTATTATTATTATTATTATTATTATTATTATTATTATTATTATTATTATTAACCTTATCATTATCATTATCATTACCATTATCATTATAATTATCATTATCATTATTATTATCATTATCATTATCATTATGTTTATTATTATTATTATTATTAATATTACATACTATATACAACCACTTGGTTCACACAAACACACTTCTTGCTTTTGTTTTACTTCCCTGCCACTCGCTTGCTCGCTCACTCACTCGACAGCATTGCAAATAAGGGTAAACCTCGATGCTCTTTTCGAGAATAAATAAAGCTTTCAATCGCTTCAGATGGCAGCTGTTGTCGGCAGAATTGATACATTGATACAGCTACGTGATTCATATGATTCATAGTATTGTTTATTTAGACTAGACCTATTGATTTAGGTTTTTTTTCACTGACGAAAACTGAAAAAAAAAAAAAAATGTCAAAATGTACTGACAAGAGATCCAGTAAGACTGTGTGTGTGTGTGTGTGTGTGTGTGTGTGTGTGTGTGTGTGTGTGTGTGTGTGCGTGTGCGTGTGCGTGTGTGTGTTGCGTGTGTGTGTTGCGTGTGTGCCTGTGTGCCTACGTGTGTGTGTGTGTGTGTGTGTGTGTGTGTGTGTGTGTGTGTGTGTGTGTGCCTGCATGTGTGTGCGTGCGTGTGCAGAAATGCCACATTGGCAAAAAATAGATTATTACCATACTCCAGAACTTTCGTGCCACTTGCGTGCATGCCGTTTCTGCGCACATAGTTTCCGTACACGCCACTTCGCTTGAACGCAGGCATTTCCCACTAGCCTCCATAACATCTAGTTATATTCAACAATGAATCACACGTTTTACAATGTATAGAAATCATTTGAAAATAGCAGATCTACAAGCTCACAACGCGTCGCAAAGCGTGAGGTTGCAAATCGGCTTTTTTCAAATAGCCAAAGCATAAGGCTGAAGTGGTTGATGTTTTTTTATTTTTATAATAATCAAAATCTGCAAAGTAACTAGTAACTAGTTAATTAACAATTAATTGTAGTGGAATAAAAGTACAATATTTGCCTCTATGATGTATTGAGTATTGAAGTATTGAGAAATTGGACATACTCTGGTAAAGTAAAAATACCTCAAAAATGTACTTATGTGCATGCAGTTACTTTCCACCACTGTGTGTGTGTGTGTGTGTGTGTGTGTGTGTGTGTGTGTGTGTGTGTGTGTGTGTGTGTGTGTGTGTGTGCGTGCGTGCGCAGTGGTATAAAGTAACTAAGTACATTTACTCAAGTATACTGTACTTAAGTACAATTTTGAGGTATTTCTTACTTTACTGGAGTATTTCCAATTTTTACTTTTACTTCTACTCTACATCTCAGAGGCAAATATTGTACTTTTACTCCACTATAATTATTTGAAAATTGTACTAGTTACTTTGCAGATTGTGATTATTATTACAAAACATACATTAACCACTTTCAGCCCTATACATTTCAGCCATTTGAAAATAGCCGATCTACAAAATCGGCAAGAGTTTGTAGATCTGCTATTTTCAACATTTGAAAACAAGTGAAATGGGACATGCTTTATAATGAGTACTTTCTACTTTTGGTACTTTACGTACATTTTGATACCAATATATTTGTACTTTTGTGTTCAAATATATTGTATATTAAATATATAATAAATATATTATACTTTTGTGTGTGTGTGTGTGTGTGTGTGTGTGTGTGTGTGTGTGTGTGTGTGTGTGTGTGTGTGTGTGTGTGTGTGTGTGTGTGTGTGTGTGTATGTGTGTGTGTGTGTGTGTGTGTGTGTCTACTTTCTAAGTTGACAGGTTTAATAAAGGCCAAAAGACAAGTGGGTGTGTGGAGAGAGAGGAGGAGGGAACTGACTAACAGCACATCCACAGACCAGATTCTCCAACAGCCAGCTGTGTGTCTATGGAGAGTCACCGGTCTAAAGAACGGAATCCTTGCTTCAGCAATGAACCTGGACCTCCAAACACAAAGTATGTGAATCCTCCTGTACAATAAACACAGCACTAGAATATGACAGAGATCTCATGCATGATGTGCAAATCTTTAAAAAATAAGACTTATCTTACTCAGCCTGAATTTACATTTTGTTTCACTTCATTATTTATTTAGTCTTAAAGCGCGTTAAGTGTAAGTTGTGTAAGTAGCAAATGCACTGGCACACCTCTGTGCACCCATGGGCATTGGTGAAAAAAGTACTCAAATTATTTACTTAAGTGAAAGTATCAATACTGCAATATAGGAATACTCTGTTACAAGTAAAAGTCCAGAATTCAAAAAGTGCAAAAGTGTTGGCATCATAATGTACTTAAAGTACCAAAAGCAAAAGTACTAAAATGTTTGAAAATAGCCTATGTATAAAATAGGGCTAAAGGGGTTAATGTATGTTTCATAATAAGTAACTGAAAAGTAACTAGTAATTAAAGTTTTCAAATAATTGTAGTGGAGTAATTACAATATTTGGATCCGAGATGTAGTGGAGTAGAAGTAAAAGTACTGGAAATTGGAAATAGTCAAGTAAAGTACAGTATAAGTAAATGTACTTAGTTACTTTCCACCACTGCCCATGGGCATGTTGTTGGTCTTAAAATGGGGTGTGGTCAGGTGCATTGTTGGTGCACTGTTATCTAAGGGGGAGTGAGAAAAGTCAGAAAGCGATTGTCAAAAATAGGAAAGCAAGACCCGCCGCCTCTTTAGGACAGTGGTTCTCAAACCTTTTCGTGTCAAGGACCCCCCAAAATGATATGTATTTGGCCGCGGACCCCCATCTTAAAATATGTTGTTCCAGGGACCCCCAGAAGCAAAGATTTTAGTTACAAATGTTTGCTTTAAAAAATATATATATATTCAAAGATTTGCACAAGTTTTCACGATTTTCCAAACATAGCAGATCTACAAGCTCGAGCTTGTAGATCTGCTGTTTTTGAATAGCCAAAGTACTAAAGGTTAAAGTGGTTCAAATTATTGTGACGCTATATTAACACATTTTGCTGGGGACCCCCTGGAACCCCCCCAAGGACCCCACTTTGACAACCAATGCATTAGGAGACCACAAATAGGTTGGAGTCTGCTAATTCCAATGGGAGAGTAAACGTGAACACAGCTTCTGAACGATTATTTATCCCCATGGAACTAAATATTACTGTACTTATAAGCAAGTACATTGGCTGAACATGCTGACACTAAAATGGCCTTTTACAGAGAGACACATCAGGAGAAAATCAACTTTGTTCATCTCTGAGTTGGAGAAAATATGCATAAACAACATCATTTGAGGTTAAAACACTAGGAGGTGGCAGTTAGGCTCTATGCACAGCAGCCATATTGGAAATTGGGCCTCCTCCTTACTTCCTTCACATGTGAAGGAGCTTGTACATCTATTTTTGAACATTTTTGAAAAATCTTGAAAGTGTGAGACTGGTTTAAAGCTATCTGTAGAATCGGAATCTGAAAATACATTAGTATAAAGTCCTGAGGGATTCCGGTCAATCATAGGGTTTAGGGACCAAGAGACACATATGCAACATGTTTTGCAAGACTGCTGAGATCTACCATCACCGTACAGTGAAAACCACCACAAATGTATGTCTATACTTGTATAATGTGACATAACAATAACACAATACAAACTTGAATTAACTGACTTTTTTTCATTTATTGTCTTTTTTTTGGGTATATGATTCCAGAAGTCTTTACCTCAGACGAGAGTCTCCAACACCCAGCTGTGTGTCTATGAAGAGTGACGGGTCTAGATGTCGTCCTCCTGACTTCAGTAATGAACCTGGACATCCATACACAAAGTATGTCCAAACAATATTCATAACACTGTAATCATGCTAAATGACATGTGCAAATCAAAAATAAATGATAGGGCTCTATCTTACACCTGTTGCCAAGCGGCACAAAGCACAGGACAAGTGTGATTGATAGACTGACTGCTGACTATGAGATTCAATTCAAAGAGGCCTCACAGGTAGTTTGTGGTACTATCTGTGTAGGCCCTATAAAGAGAAGGTGCATTCGCCATCTGTTTTGAATAAGGGGTGTCATGTTTTGCAATTAATTAAACTTACATAAACTATTTATGTTATTAAGGCTTTGTGAGTTCCATTTAAAATAAAGTTGACCATGACAGAGGCGCGCCGACTCAGCAGACCTTGAGGCCGAGGAGTCGCGCCCGAGCGCCTCCAGGCGCGAGTGCCCGCGGCGACCGGCCGATGGTCTGCTAGTCGACTCAGCGCCGTCCGAGTTATGTACCGATAGGCACAGAATCGTAAATAACATTGGTGGGGACTGCGTTTGCCCCACTGACTGTGTAATTAAACCTACATAGACTATTTCTGTTTTAAAGGTTTGTGATTTCTATTTGACTGTGCAGGGCAGAGGCGTCAATTCTCTGAGTCATGGTAACAGCATACCCTCGGATTTAAAATTATTTCCACTATTTCTTAATTCCATTTAAAGATGTGTTTACATTATATTTTATAACTAAGGGATAGGTGCTATAAGGTTACAAGCTTGGAATCCAGTTAGCATATCTACAGTTCTGCTGTTCACACCTCCATTTTGGAAGACAATGAGCTCCCTGTTGATGGCCCAATTGCTGATGGCTCTTGGTATCAATGTGTCTTCATTAATATTCTCACTAACTCAACAATGAGATCTCCCACTCAACTCTGTGGTTTGATGTAGGTGATCAACTCCATTGTTTAGTTTAGTGAGAATTTGTGAAGGGTTTCAGTTCTGTTGGGCAGTTTAAAAGTTTAAACCACCTGGATATTTTGTGCTAAGTCTTGTGATCCATTCTTTTTCATGGAATCTTCTCTGTCCAATTGTCCAGCGGTCATTGTATTCCAAGCCACATACCTTTATAGCCTCAATTCCATGTGTCATAAAGTGTTGAACAATTAACAAATGGGTATCCTTTTCATTATTAATGGTATATTTATGTTGGCTTATTCTAATTGCTATGGAGTTGCTCGTCTCTCCTACATATTGTAATCCACATACTTGGCAAGTAATCAGATAAACACAATTTCTGGTGTTGTATGTGATGTTCTGTCTTAGGATAATTATATTTTTGTTTGTCCTGTTTTTAACAGTTTGTTTTGGGCTAAAGTAGTTAGGCCTTGTCCTAATTATCTGGTTCCATGGTTTCAATTTGCTGTGGACCAAGTGGTCTTTTAAGTTTTTGTTTCTCCTGTAGGCCGAGATTATGTTGAAGTTCTGTAAGAGGTCCCCTCCCCTGTTTTCAAAATTTCTTTTGATGGCTCTGTTTGCCAGTAAACTTTGGCTAGAAAATGTGGTTACTAAAGCTAGTGTGGGTTTCTCATTCCTTATTTTCACTTCCTGGAACGTGTTGTATGCTTTCCTGAGAAATGTTCTTGTATATCCACGTTTCCTTAATGCTGTGAACAGAGTCTTGTAGGCTTTTTCAAAATCTGCTGCTTGTGTGCAGATTCTTTTGAAACGTAGGAGCTGTGACTTGACTATTCCTGCGAAACAATGGGTTGGGTGGAAGGATGTTTTGTGGAGCAATGCATGTGTATCCGTCTCCTTAAAAAATACCCTTAAATCCAGTTTGCCGGTGGAAGTCTTTTCCTTTGAAGACTGTAACATCCAGGAAGTCAATATGTTCTTTGTTAGTGACATATTTCACTGTTATTGAGGCATGATGTGTGTTTAGGATTTGGATGAACTGCTCAAATTCCTCTGTGGAGTGCTCAAAAACTCCAAAAATATCATCTAGAAACCTGAAATAATGTGTGGGTTTGAATCTGCACTTTTTGAGTGCGGTTTCTTCCCACAAAGCCAAATAAATGTTGGCATAAGATGGTGCAAATTTCTTTCCCATGGCTGTTCCACTGATCTGAAGGAAGGTTTTCCCATCAAATGTGAAATCGTTTTTGGTCAAATTTAATTCTAGCAATTTCAATAGTTCTGCGTCTGGTCTTTGCCTGTCAGGGTACTTTATAAAGATATCTCTGATTGCCTTCAGCCCCGCCACTGTGTTTATATTGGTGTACAAACTGTCAACATCTATTGAAAACAAAATGGCCCCCTGAGGCACTGTGATGTTTTTTTATTTTATCAATAAAGTCATATGTATCCTTAATGTAGCTTGGATGTTTTACAGATAGTGGGTTTAAGTAGAATTCAATAAATTCTGCTGTGGCATATGTTTCTGAGTTACAATCCGAAACAATTGGGCGACCAGGTGGAATTTCATAAGGAATAGTCCATGTACTAGGGTCCTTGTGGATTTTGGGTAAAAGGTAGAGAATTCTAGCTCTTGGGGAATTTTCGCCCCGTAGGTACTTCTCTTGTTTCTGATCTATACATTTTTTCTTTCTTAATTCGGTGATGACACCCCCAACTTCTATTGCTGTTTGTTTAAAAATGGGTGCCTCCAACTCCACATAGTGATTTGAGTTATTCAACTGTCTTAAACCCTCAAAAACATATTGTTGTCTGTCCAAAATGACTATACGGCTCCCTTTGTCTGCAGGCTTAATCACAATGTCCTGGTTGTTAGCTAATGATCTTAGAGCTCTCACCTGATCTGTTGTGATGTTATTTTTTTCTCTCAGGTGTCCTGGTACATTTTGTACTGTGGCTCTGTCCATCTGGATCAATTGTTTTAGGTTGTCCGGTATTTTGTCCTCGTCTGGTTCCCAGTATGATGGAAGGTGGAAGCGCTGAATTTCCGTGTTGTTTCCAACTCCAAAATGTGTAGCTAATTTGAGTCTGCGATGGTATTTTGAAACATCTATTCTCAAGCTTTGTGATTGTTGTTTGTAGATGTCCAGGGTGGGGACGAATGACAAACCTTTTTCCAAAAGTGTTTTCTGGTGTTCGTTTGGTCGGAAAAAATGAGACAGATTAATTATATCCGACTCCATAAGGCCCTGCCGGTTTGAGCTGTCGGGCCGTATTAGTTTAAAGAGTTGAGCCAGTGCTGTAGCATCAGTTTGGCTGTGTCTTCTTCCCAGTGGACGTTGTCTGATCCTGTTTTGAAGTGGGTTGCGGGCAATTTTGGGAGGTGGGGCTCTTTCTTTATTTCTTCATTTAGGCTTATCAGAATATTCTTCGGGTCAGTTCCTAGGCTTTCTGAGTAGTTGATTAGTGCTATGCGTCTGTCTGCGCAGGGGAATTGTTTTTTGGCTGTTGTGCGGAGTTTCTTCAAGGCTGTGTGGCTTGTTTTTCTAGTTCTTTGGTTCTTGTTGTTAATTCCCACCGAGATGATGAGGTGTGTGGCCGTCTCATTTTTCTCAGCCTTGCTCAGGACTGTTTCGGCCCATTCCAGGTTCATTCCAGAGTAGGATTCTATCTGGACTCTGTCATCTGTGATTGTTGGGATTCGAGACAGGTTGGAGTCTCCAATTATGATGATGTCTCGGTTTGGTACTAATCTCCATTTCTGTTTGTTTT
>NC_137614.1:1497500-1551026 GCF_963280865.1 Gymnoscopelus braueri
CATGGTCCATGGCTACCCGCTGGCACCAGTGGACACTTTCCCCCCCCAGACCTCTCGGGGCCTGCAAACACAGTGCGATTTTCACACTTTTTCCCGGGTTTTTCGGCCGCAGTTTGCCCGGGCAGCCACCCAGGGACCCGGGTGGGGCACCGCCGCGTGCGCACCCCCGGCCCGGATCCAACGAGCCCTCCGCCGGCGCCGGGCGACCCAGGGACAGGGAGGTACCGGCCGTTTTGGCCCGAAAAAGCCGAAAAAGCGCAGATCGACAAGCCCAAAAAAAGTTGAGATTTTCGGCCGGGGGTCCTCCAGGGGGTCCCCGCGGACCTCTGGAGGCCATACAAACACTCAGCGCGATTTTTGATTTTTTTTGGAGAACCATGATTTTGGGGGTCTCCGCCGCCCCATCGCTACCCCAGGAAGGTGCCTCTTCCTGGGCATGGTCCCTACCTACGAGATGGTACAAGTGGCCACTCTCACCTTGTGCGAAATTTCAAGCAGGGGAGAGGCCTGAAGCCCAGAGCTTCTTGGGAGCTCTGGACTCTGAAATATTTTCGAGATTTTTTTGGAGAACCAGGATTTTTGGCCCTGTCAGGCATGGGGACGCCCCCGAATATGGTGGACCATGTCCGGACACGGTCCCTATATACCCTATGGCACAAGTGGTCACTTTCCCCCCCATGAAAAATTTGTCGCATGGGAGGGGGGAAAAGCCCTTGAGCTCCTGGGCTCTCCGGAGCGTTTTGGGGGTTTTTCGGCCGCAGTTTCCCCGGGCGGCATCCGTGGGACCCGGGGGGGGGCACCGACGCGTGCGCACCCCCGCACCGGATCCAACGAGCCCTCCGCCGGCCCCGGGCGACCCACGGCCCGGTCGGTACCGGCCGTTTTGGCCCGAAAAGCCGAAAAAGCGCAGATCGACAAGCCCGAAAAAAAGTTGAGATTTTCGGCCGGGGGTCCTCCAGGGGGTCCCTGGGGACCTCTGGAGCCCATGCAGACACTTAGAAACATTTTCGAATTTTTTGGGAGAACCCCTGATGGGGACCAGGGACCGGGGACGGCGCCGCCTTGTGGACGCCGGCGGTATTGCGCCCCAAGACCACAGCCTTTTACAGGCTTGTGGATCTGCTCTTTTTTCAGCCGTTTTGAGCCCAGATTCCGGATGTCGGAATAGCGGTGCGTCGGAGTAGCGAGGCGGACCCCTAATGGGCGTCAATAGCACGACATTTAAGTATGAAAGATGACAAAAGACAGCTAATGATTGTCAGGTGATGACAATCAAAGTGCTGTTACAAGTAAATGTCCGGAATGCAAAATGTACTTGAGTAAAAAGTACTAAACTAGTACCAAAAGTAAAAGTACTATAATGTTTGAAAATAGCAGATCTACAAGCTCACAACACGTTGTGAGTTTGTAGGTATATAAACTAGGGTTAAAGTGGTAATCAAATCACCGTGACACAGAGTAATTTATAGGACAACATTTAAGTTAAGTACATATACTCAAGTAACTCGAGTAAATGTACTTAGTTACTTTAAGCGGAGCAGGGTTGCCAGATTCTGCGAGAGAAATAAGCAACACTGCTAGTGGCTAGTGGTTCCCCATTGGCTTAGACCTGTCACATGACCTGTTTAAGGCAATGGGGATCCGCTAGCAGTGTTGCCAGATTCTGGGAGACAATCAGCAACCAGGTCTATGAAAACAAGGCTGTTGCACTGTTTACGCCACAAGGGTCTTCTCAACGGGTGAACATGGCCAAACGTAACGAAGTACATTTACGCGAGTACTTCCACTTCCCCATACTAGACAAAACAATGCTTAGTGTTTCGCCCCCTACTGCACTGTGCTATATTATGTATGTGTGCGTTAAAGGAGCTGCGTGTGTGTGTTTGTGTGTGGGGGGGGGGGGGGGGGGAAACATGGCCAAACGTAACGAAGTACATTTACTCGAGTACTTCCACTTCCCCATACTAGACAAAAACAATGCTTAGTGTTAAAACAATGCTTAGTGTTTCGCCCCCTACTGCACTGTGCTATATTATGTATGTGTGTGTTTAACACTTGCATGACTAAGCTATCAATATGACCGATTTAGAGAATTTAAAGTGGATTATCTTCTCTCATGAAGCTCTGAGAAAGTTCCCCTTTCATGACTTTTCCTAAATATTTGTTTCAAATCATCTCCGTTTTTTTTCTTCTGAAACGTATTATAAATATGAAATATATACCATATATACCATCCCAACCGTTATATTTCGGCTAAATTGACCGCTCTCCCCTTCTCTCCCCCAGGCAAGAGCAGTTGACACCTCTAGACCCCCCGCAGAGCGGCCCGTAGACGAGCTGCGCAGCGAGTCTATGCGAGTCTATGTTGCCATGTCTGCTTATTATCAGCGACTTTGGGCTTGTTTTTCACGTCTTTCTATTATTATTATTATTATTATTATTATTATAATTATATATATATATAATTACATAAGTCATACCCAGTAAAAGGGATACACTTGTTGAATTCGCTGCTTTCATGAATGCAATTTGGGAATGGTTATTTTTTCGTACTTGTTTAGATTAGAGCATGCATGTCTGTAAATGATTTTTTTATTAGGTCTTAGGTATTAGGTGCAAATTAGCCTCGGCTATAAACCCCATAATACAATGCAATGTTTTCCTTCATTTTGTGTTGTTTGTTTAATTCTGGACTTTGACTGACCTGTAACAAAGTAGCTACTTGCACACATTTACATTATTCAAGGATTGATTTCAGTGCATTCCTCTGTAATGGCCGAAAGATTGGAACCTTTGTAGTAGTGTTATTTATGGAAGATGTCCTAACAGGTGCTAACGGTCCTCATCCAGCCACATCACGGGACCTTCATCATCAACGTATGCAGTAACATTTTCATAGACCTGCCTGCTTATTTCTCTCTCAAAATTTGGCGACCCATTTTCCACTTTCCCTTTCACTGCAAAGCGGTGGAAAAAGATTGGATCTACAAGCATACAGCTTGTCACGCAGCAACTGTTTTATGCTTGAAGATCAGATATTTTGCGCAGGATTGAGCACATTTGTGGAACATAGCATTGTGTTCACTTGTTGCACTGAGGGAGGAGGAGAGGAGACGCGTTTGTCAGCGACGTGGACAGCTGATAGAATGAGAGCTTTACGCTCAGACAATAATGTGAATATTATTATTATGAATAATAATAATATAGGTTTGTCACTGGGTTGTTTACAAGTTACTATAGTTCGCTTGCTGCTACTAAGCATTACATGACGGTCATATTATGACAGTCATGACGAAACTTCAACCTGTTTTTTGCACTTTCTCCATTTACAGCCCGTACATCTACATAAACGTTCGGATTTCAAATATAAAGTTTTTATTCCGTGGCCACGGATGTTACAATTTACTTCGGGTGGGTATAAGTACGGTCATTTTCTCATAGAGTTATAGTGTATCAGAGTGCAATTACACCTCCCAACCGATAGGGTCACGTAGTTGAAAGCATGGAGAAAATACGGAGAAAATGGCCACCGATCGGATTAAAATGTTTTTTATTGGACAATACGGAAAATATGGGTACTTATGGGTTACCCGAATAGAATTGTAACATCCCTGGCCATGAGGTAAGCACTTTATATTTGAAATCTGAACGTTTGTGTAGATGTATGGGGTGTAAATGGAGAAAGTGCAAACCTTTTGTTAACTTATAACTCGATCTCTTTGTGGTGAACGCTTGTGTCTCTTCAAGTTGTTGTGTTTTTCCCACATTGCTTGCCTTCGGATAAAATCAAGCATTGTGTTTTGTTCTCCACATCGATGTAGCGAAAATGTGTCCATATCACCTCTTCTCTTTCTCCCGAGCCCCGTGCAAAGCATTTTACCGTTTTATTTTGTAAAGTTTCGCTCTGAAATCTGAATCCTCCTGCCATTCATTTGACGGTGGTGTGACTCTGTGTGTGTGTGTGCGTGCGCGGCTGCAACTTTAAAAGGGCGTGTGTGTGAGTGAGGAACAACGCATGCAGTAACACTTTCATAGACCTGCCTGCTTATTTCTCTCTCAAAATTTGGCAACCCATTTTCAACTCTCAGCTTTTTAGAAGACAATAGAACCCCCCACTGTTTGGGGGAGAAAGTGTGAACTAGTCTGGAGAACAGAGGGAGACAGTGGCCAATAGGATAGCCTGATTTGGGGATCAAAATGATCGTTTTTCAGGCATGGTGGAGGAGAATGAAACCTCAGTCATGCGAGTGTTAAGGAGCTGCGTGTGTATGTGTGGGGGGGGGGGGGGCATGCAGTAGTGTAAGGAGCGTTGATTGCCTTCGGGAGGGGAGGTGCTGCGAGGGCCGAGGGGAGGCGGGTTCTGCGAATGACGGGCCGTCTCCCCATTGGCTTAAACGGGGAAGTGCTATGAAGGACAGCCAGGACAGCCAATGACAAATAGGTGTCGCAGATGACGCAGAGCCAAATAGATGTCGCAGATGACAAGTGTCCCAGCCTCTTTGTAGAGCAGATTGCATCTGCTAATAAAAAGAAAACAGTGAAAATAGCACATCTACAAGGTCACAACACATAACCAAAGAAATGACGACAATGTAAACAAGCCACCAGGACCTTTTGGTGTTATCCTTTTAGCCTTAATGTGTTACTGTTCCACATGCCGTTTACATTTCTGACTAATTATCAATCAAACAAGCAATCACGATGTGAAGTGTTGTGAGCTTGTTGAAATATTTCTACAATTGAAGTGGACTCCAAAGTACAATATTTCACTTTGAAATGTAGTGGAGTGTATCCACAAATTACAAATAACCATGTAAACCCATGCTTGGGGTCATTTTAACGTCTACTCAGGTTTATGTGAACACCCCAGACAGTTTTAAGTTCCTTGATTCTGTATTTACATAATAGATATTCATGTTACCTTCTACCTTTCTATACAAACCCATTGTAAAGTCAAACTCAATTTAAACATGCTAGATTTATCAAAAACACATCTCCTTGATTCTGGTGACTGATGTGTCCTTCTAATATGTGAGGGTGTAGTGTAATACAATTTATTTTAAGTTTTCTTTTCCCCACCAAAAAGTATAAAAACTAAATGGAAAAAAGGCCTGTAAAAAATATGCCCCCCTCGTGCAATGGAAGGTCAGTATCAGTAACCAGATTTCAATTAATCTAACTAAAATGGGTTTGGATAGAAAGGATGCGTTTCTGATTAATTTGTGAATAAAGCAATTTAATAACTGGGGTGCTCACAAGAGCCATGACTTAAAATGACACCAAACATGTTTAAAATGAAATATCCCTGTACTCAAGTAAATGTACAGTAGGTTTACATTCCACCACTGGAGGAACAATAATAAATCTGAAAACCTAATCAGCAATATGAACAGCACATGTGGAATAATGAATACAATGGTGTCTGTGGTGCTGATTCACCAACAACATGGCCAGTAGTAATATGCTGTCCGTGGTGCTGATTCACAGATTTTGCATGCAGCCGTTTTCAGCCTTTCTATTAATGTAACATTGATTAATGTAAAACAACAGTAGGCCTACCAACGCGGGTACCAACTACCAACATACCAACATGTACCAAACGGAAGACGTGTGACACACTTAAAAATAACTACCCATAGCCTTTCTTTGAGCAGTGGAATCTATGGTAAATAGATATTAACAAAACCATTACACTTGTTTTGCAAACTGTCAACCAATCAATCAATCAATCAAGCCTGGCAACAAGTATACCTCTACATTATTAGCCCATATAGTGCCAGGCCCCGATTTATCCCGAGTTTTAGGGTTATATATATATATTTTTTATTCAGAACCCAATATATCATTATCTGAAGATTTGCAGCTCCATCCACTCTTTGTTTAACCTATAACTGAAAAAGGCTGTATCTCGCTTCCTAAGCACTTTTTTTTTCTTTGAAAAAAAAAAAGAAAAAAGTTGGCACAGTTCGCAATAATTTTTTTATTTCATTGGCACCGAAAGAGTTACATTCAATGATTATCTCAGTACAATACATCTAAAAAGTTATATTTACGAGTTTAATTTATTAATAGTTGCGGAGCGTGATCAAATGATTGACTGGGCTAATTAGCAGGCGGGGGGGGGGGGGGCATCTCCGGCCTATAGGTGTGAACGATTTTGCCAACGTGCTAATGTCGGGGACCATTTAAAACAAATGCGGCTTGCATGCTGTAGTTTGCTATTAAACAGACATTTGCATGCACAAGGAGTACTAGAGTAGGCTATCTTTTGTTGTTTTTGATAGACTGGGCCAGGCCAGCTCTAAACTGACTGGGCCACGGCCCACGTGGCCCAATGGACCCTAGAAAACCGTCGGTCTAAGATTCTATTAAGCTCCTCAACTCCTATTTTGCACTAATTGACACCTTTCGACCACGCGCAATACATATTGCATCAAAACTCTCAACCCCTGAGAAATTAATTTGTTGTTACATCTGCCACAGAAAACCGTATCTCTAAGATTCTATTAATCTCCACAACTTCTGTAGTTTGCACTAATTGACACTTTTCGACCACGCACTGACGCACAATACATATTGCATCAAAAGGAAAAGCAAACTCGACCCCTGGTAGATTATTTTGTTGTTACATCTCATGTGAGAGACCTTAATAAAATGATTGGATGGATGAATGCTTATCACGATATTAACAAAGTATACTTACTGTGTATAGACGGTAGATGACGGTGAATGTCTTTGTCGTGTATAAGCCCGTTTGAAAGACGGAGTATGAGGTGTTTCCTGGTGGTATTAATCACACAAGTTTGCAAGGAGTCCGGAGGAGTCGTTTCCAACAATCTCTTTATTGTCAAAAAGGCGAACAGGTACAATGGTCAATGTTGTACTGCGCAATGTCTCTATCTATGGTTAAAGCATTTATACCTTCCAAATGTTACAGTTTCCGAGGCGGGCCTTAGCACCCGCCTCCTAGTGACAGAACACTCGGCCAATCACAGAAGCTCTGTCCTCCCACCGCAGCTAGCCAGCTACTGTGTGATGAACGAGTATGCACACGCAACAGTATTTCAGTTCTTTAGCTGGTTTCACGATTAGTACATTTGTTACTTGATTCCATTAGTTAAGCGTATCCTTGTTCAATTATCTATATTCAGTATTTTACACACATCAAAATAAGACCAAAAGTTATCTCATTAAATCATAGCAAGCCAAAGTTACCCTTATACAGTCTTATTTAAAATACAGGCTCATTTTGGAACTACAGCGTAAATAAACATTTATCCACCGTGACTTATTTATACTAGCATGCAGTTCTATGAACAGGAACCTAAAGAAAGTTCAGTGGTTACTGTCTTGGTATGAAAACATTGTTTCTAATCATAATTATTGGTACTGGTGAGCAGACGATTTACCACTCCTGAAGCCAGCTGTCTCCTGACCCTGGAGGTCAGATAAGAACCCTCTATCTATCTGGCATTCCAAGGAGGTATTTCTAATCTATGATCCCTGCTTCGAGGGGTCCCTCAGGGGGGCATCTGGTCATACTCTCTGACCATCTAATTGCCCCACCCTAAGAGATGTACAACGGTGTGTCTCAACCTGTCTGATTGTAAACCCGGTATTTTCCGGCCAACACCCTATTTTAGTAAAACAATGTACTTATATACTATTTCATATTTATTGTAGCCTTCAGTCTTGAATACACCACATAATCCCCTCTTGGAGATATATTAATAATTCTCCATAAAAGGATATTCAAAGACTGATGGCACTCATGTAGGTGTCATCTAGAATCTGTTTTTTTTTTTAAAGACAAAATCTCCTGTGGATTGGTTAGTTTTCGCCTTCCTCTCTTGATTATTGGACTATGGAGTCAAGCTTTGGTTAAATCAAAAAAATAAAATACATCAAACAGAAAAATAACACTTCACTCTTTGGAATAAACTAAAAATAAGAATAAGAAATCCCTTCCTCAGTTGGACCTGCATTTAGCGAAGCCTAAGGAAAGTAAAATTAAAAGACATAGTTATTACAATTCAAATTCATTCAACAAGTTGACCACAAATGGGATGTGCGCGCTTTCCTGGTGTTTCTCCTTTTTTCTTTTCGCTTAAACTAACAAACGCAATTCTTCTTAATTATCCTCCTTCCAGGCTCCTAGAATGTACAGTCTCTGAGGTAATGTTCGTTCACATCTGGGGGCTTAGAATGTGATTACCTCTACGGTATGTTTCAAGGGGTATGACACAGAGCATCTGGTGTGTCCAGCTCTGTAGTGTGCTCGTATTCCACCAAGTTGCACAGCTCTGGGTCAGTGTATGCAAAAGAACTCAATTCAATCTCTATTTCCTGTGCACTGACCTGTGGGGACTCTGAGGTGAGGACGGGCATCTGTAAGGCTTGTCCATACATGGTTTTGGACATGCCAACCATCACCAGGTTTCGGATTATTGGGAGGCAGCAGCATAGGATCAGAACTACGACGACCAGGATCACTAGAATAGTGGTTCCCATAGCAGCAAAGGACGCACCCCAACCTCCGAGGTGACTTGTCAGCCAATCAGTGAGATTGTCGTGGGTGCCTGAGTGCTCCTGCACTTCAGTTTTCAACATCTTCAAGTGATCCATGGCTCGGGTGAAAGATCCATTCACTGCTGTAGCGTTAGGGATATAGGTGCAGCAATAAGATTGAAACATCGCGCAAATTCCGCCCGAATCAGCCAGCATAAAGTTCACAACATGTCGATTTTGTAAGGTCATTACACTGGTGGCAGCCAGTTGTCTGCCGATGGCACTTAATGCTTCTACTGTGAAGTTTAAGAAACGCTGCTGATTATAGTAGATGTAGTTGATCCAGGCAACGTTGGCATTGATTCCAGCACTTGGCATGAAAAGAGACAGGGCGTACAGTGCAAATTCATCTTGGGCTCTTGCTTCCTTTGGAATATTTCTGGGGATCCCAAAGGCGTCAAAGTATACCTGATCCCCTTTCTTGTCCTCCCTTCGCGCTCTTCCAGTCCCACCGGACTTGCTCTTGCTCTGTAGGTCACTGGCTGGAATAATCAGTAGACTTTGAACGGCCTGAACTCTGGCACACCGTCCAGTCCAGTTCAGGGGCAGGGTAGTATACAAATGATGCTGCCCGCACAACCAAAATGTGTCCGCCACGGCTTGGGTGGCATAGAAAAGTGGGCACAATTGTGGCTGAGGGGTTGTCTGGTTCCCTTTTATCATGTGTCTTATCGGGTGAACTGACAGCTTTCCGGATTTTGGCCTGCATTCATACTCATAATTGGTTCTCGTGTACAGGTGTGTATAGGATAGATCGTATGTTCGCTCACAGTTGCTATCCTCTATCTGACCAATGTCTGTCGTATTTTCTCCTCCATGGCGTCTTTCGTAACATTCCAACTGTTCTCCTATTTTAAGTGTAGTCCCACTAAGTGTAGACTGGGATCCAGTGTCAATTCGAACGTCCATCTTTGCACATCTCTCTCCCATTGACATCACAGGGGTGATCAAGTAATGTGAATCAGCCAATTGTTCGTGTTCCATAACTGACTCATCATAATACTCCTTGGAACTTAAGTACTGTAAACATTCAGCCCTGCAAAATGCAGAGGGGTCCTTACGCTTCTCCTCTTCACAGCTCTTCCAGCTGTGTGGTGTGTTCATGATTAATATGGTGTCCATTCGGGCCTTGGAGCAAATATAACAGTCTGTCTGTCCTGTTGACCGACTAGTGTAATCACTCCACTGCCACCACGGATTCTCCATGGCGATTTGGTGTAGTGAATCCACTGGCCTTTGGACTCCAAGGTCAAAACGTTTAAGCTGTTCTACCCAAATGGCCTCCTCTTCAAAAGACGTTTTCCTTGTAGTCCTGCTTTTATTCACTACCCTCGTCGATGTTCCTTGTGATGTGTCGTCAAGATAGGTATCATTGTTCTTAGTATCAAAAACTGAGGTAGGTGTAATGTCATTTGAAACAGTGGGTGCATTGCTTGGGCCCACAGTGGTTGGTAATGGGTCACGTTTAGAAGAATCATTTTCGGGGTCTGGCTGAAATTTGGAGACTAGAAAATCAAAAATATAAATAATTCTCTTTATGGACTTTACGGCAGGAACATTGTTAAAAACATGTATTATATCTTCGGGGATGGATTGTCCGACAGGAACAGTATGAGGGATTGGTGTTACAACTGTATTGTTGATGGGGCTTGGTGTTTGCTCTAATATGATAAGAGCCACTTGGCTAATAGGGCATAATCCGTTTCTTTTGTCCGCATCCATGCCGTGCTCCTTGTGTAAACAATTGGGATCCTGAACAAAACAAGTGTATAATCCTGCATCTGTACGTTCAAGATCCATGATTACTAGGGAGCAATCTTCATTGTCAAAAAAACGTCGTCCGCCTTCTTCATGTGCCCTTTTGTCCATACCCACCATCTCCCCTCTGGCATCTTTCCATACAATCCCATGAGTCTGGGGATCCAATGTCTTATTGCAGGAACAGGGAAGAATTATATATTCCCCCAGTATTCCTCTAGATGTCTTGACAGTATCGGAGTGGCCTGATCTTAGTTCGAGCTGGCCTACTGCGTGGGGCAGGCTGTGGTTGTCCTGCTTGGTCAGCTCTCTTACGAAGACGTGGGGTAGGCTGTGGTCTTTGTGCTTGGTTCTCACTGACAGGTTGAGATTCGGAGCTCCTTGTGGGATGAGGTGGGGTTGAGTGTGGTGCGTGTTGAAGATCGATGCAGTGGTCGTCTGGTTCCTCTCCGTCGTGCTCTGCAATGCTGTCACTGGTAATTGCTGGAGAAGAAGGCTGGTGATGATCAGCTTCACCAAAAGGATGAGTGATGTCGTCAGGCGTAGGTTCCCCGGGGTAGAGATCTGATTGACCTCCGTCTGCCTCTGGTTCTGCGGCTTCGATATCCTGATGTCCGGTGGGGGTGAGGTCTCCTTCCTCAACGGGGGCTTTAATGCAGTGATTAAAGTGGAACCAGGTGGGCGAGCCTTTGACCTGTATAGCTGTTCCGGTTGTTCGGACGACTTCATATGGCCCCTGCCGCCTTTCATTATACCAGCGTCGTCGGAACACCTTTACAAAGACTTTATCACCCGGCCTGATGGTGTTGGCGGCCGACCTCTCCGACTCCTCCTCCTTCTGCTCTGCTTCCTGTTTTGAAGACACGTACAGTGCAATTTCCCTGTGCAAGCAGGACATATAACGTACGTAAGCTTTCATTTCATTATCCAAAATTTCAAGACTAGGCCCTTTCCCACTGGCATAAATTCTTGGAGTAAACATACGTCTCCCCATCGCAAGTTCATGTGGAGTCATATGTAGATGTCTTATCTCACTAGACCTGCAAACCATCAACGCCAAGGGCAGCGCATCTACCCAATTAAGCCCTGTGTGTTCACAGATCTTAGTAATTCGGTTTTTCAAAACGCCATTCATCCTCTCACAGATACCTTGACTCTGTGGATGATAAACTGCTCCCAGGCGCTGTTTTATTCCTAATTTTTGCAAGATTAGTTTAACTGTTTTATCTACAAATTCCTTGCCGTTGTCAGACGAAATGCGTTTTACAATTCCAAAGCGTGGGAATACTTCTCTACAGAGGAACTTTGCCACTGACTGTGCGTCTTTATGCTTTGTTGGAATAGCCTCCACCCACCTGCTAAACCTGTCTACAACCACAAGTAAATATCTTTTCCCTCCTATTGGCCGAATCATGTCCACATAATCAATAACAAGCTCCTCCATTGGACCGTGTGGTGTTGGAATGTGTCCTGGGGGAACAATCATACCTCGTCTTACATTGTTCTTTAAGCAAATCGTACACCTTCCTATCATGTAGTCAATTTGTTGTAAGAGGTGGGGTGCCCAAAAGCCATATTCTTTAGTTATCTTCCTGTTACACTCCCCTCTTGAGACGTGACCCATTCCATGGGCTTCACGTATCAATAATCCTAATAAATCAGGTGGTGCAACTAGCAACCCTTCATGTGAGCGCCACAATCCAGTATGATCTTTACTGGCGCCCCTCTCATCCCACAATTTTTTGTCTACTTCACTGGCATTGTCTTGTAACAAAATTAAATCTCTCATTGTGATTTTTTCTTCCAATTCCATCACATGAGACACTAGTAACATATTACCTTGCCTTTCTGCACTTGTAACAGCTTTGGCAGCCGTGTCTGCTGCATTATTACCTCGTGTGATGCGTGTGTGATCTGTCTTATGAGCTGCGCATTTCGCAATAGCGATTTTTTCAGGTTCCATCATTGCTGATAACAATTTTAAAATCTGTTCTTGGTGCTTTATGGGGACGCCATTACTGCCTTTGAAGCCTCTGCTCCTCCATATCGCTCCAAACAAATGACATACATTCATGGCATATGAACTATCAGTGTGTATAGTCACCCGTTTACCTTTAGCCAACAAACATGCTTCGGTCAGTGCTATCAATTCAGCTAACTGAGCGGAGCATGGCTGTTGTACTATTTCCGCTTTTATAGTGATAAAATCTGCATCGTGGGCCTTTACCACCGCATAACTGGCAATTAAAGTTTCTCCAATGCGGTAGCAAGACCCATCAGTCCATAATTCCAGTTCTGCATCTGGAAGTGGCAGTGCCTGCAGATCAGATCTGAGTTTAGAGTACATCATAACCTCATGTATGCAGTCGTGAGGTGTGCCATCCGTTCCAATAGGTATGGAATCAGCTGGATTAACAGTAGAACATCTGACTATAGTGACGTCATCTTGTTCCATCAATCTGTGATAATCTCTGATTCTTGACATGGTCAAAGAGTACTTGCCACGGTGTAAAAGATTCTTTACGCTGCAAGTGGTCGAGATGGTTACAGGGTAACCCATAGTTATAGCTGAGGCTTTCTCATACATTAAATATACTCCCGCCAATGCCCTGTAGCATGGTGCAAGTCCCAGTTCTACGTCTGAGTATTTAACAGAGTAGTATGACACCGGCTGGGATTTACCGTTAACCTCTGTAGCCTGGGTCAAAACAGCTGTAGCATGTGTTCCATCATCTGACGAAGAAAAGTACAACAGAAATTCTTTTGTATAATCTGGTAGTGCTAGCGCTGGTGCCTCCATCAATCTCTCTTTTAAATACACAAATGATTGTAGTGCCTGCTCTGTCCAGGTAACTTCAGCATCTAATTTTTCTGATTCTGTGTCTTTAATCAAACTTCTAAGGGGGCCCGTTATTGTCGTATACTGGTGTATCCATGCAGCTGAAAATTGTACCAGACCTAGAAATTTCATCACTTCCCTCACTGTCCTTGGTTGTGGGGCATTCCGTATGGTTTCCAAATGACCATCTGAGATACTACGATGTCCATGTTTTATCTTTTGACCTAGGTAGACCACAGAGTCTTGACAATATTGTAATTTCTTTTTCGAAACCTTGTGGCCTTTCTGAGCTAACTTCTGTAACAGCAAAATCGAATCTTTATGACATGTCTCCCTGTCTTTTGAACAAATTATGAGATCATCGACATAGTGGAGGACTGTGCTGTCCATTAGCTCACCTACATCAGCCAAATCCTCTTTTAAAACTTTGTTAAAAATATGAGGAGAATGTTTATAACCCATGGGCAAACATGTGTAAGTGTAGTGATCTTTTTTGAAAGTGAAACCAAATAATCCCTGGCTGCTCTCTTCTAGTGGGACACTAAAAAAGGCTCCTGTCAAATCCAGGACTGTGAAACAAGTGGCTGTGGGTGGAATATCACAAAGGAGAATATGTGGGTCTGGAACCTCGGCTGTGGATGCCACAACAATCTCATTTATGAGTCTAAGGTCATGTACTAAACGATAGGAGTTGTCAGGTTTTTTAACTGGTAAAAGGGGCATGTTACTGATGGGGTCTTTTGTTTTTTTCAACACTCCTGCTTGAATTAGTCCCTTAATCTGGGATTCGATGCCTTCAATTGCAGCGTCCTTGAGAGGATATTGATTTTTCCAGGGGGGCGTGGTACCTGCTCTGATAGTCACATTCACTGGTTGTGCAGATTTGACACGCCCAATGTCTGTGCTATCTTGGGACCACAAAGTCACTGGGGTTTGTTTCAACATTTCCTCCATAAGAACCTGGTCAGGCTCGACTGGACATATGGACATGTTTGACATTCTTACTGTCTGGGGTGTCGACATTCCCTGGGCAGACAGCATGATCTTCAGATAGTGTCCATTTGCACTTCTCCAAATTAACGGGTTTTCTTTCAACTGCTCAAAAATGAGTTGGTCAGCATCATACATCATTGTCGCGATGTGTTTTTGTTTGAAATGTTCAGCCACTCTCAATGTGACATGGGGTATGCTGCCCTGTATAGTGAAAGTACTGTCCATGTATTCTTGACTGTTTATTTTCATGGCCGCGCCTTGGGGCCCAAGAATTATGCAACTTGAACTAAGGTGCACTTGGTTTGGCTGTTTCTCCATCCATCCTGTAGCATCTGCGGTGCTGGCATCTTTGAAGTATTGGAGAGTACAGTGAGGGGGTGAGTTGGGGACTCTAGCTCCTTGCATATTGGCAACAATGAATCTCTCCCACCTCCTGGCAGGTGCCATTAAGTCATCACTCAAATCTCCCAACCAATACACAACCGGATCTTCCTCTTCAATGAGCATAGGCATTTGAGTATGGTTGTCATATGGCACCTTCACCACACAGCCCTGTGGTGTGCATTTGATTGTACAGCTCATTTTGCATAGAGCATCACGTCCCAAGAGGCCAATGGGAGTACTGGCGGCTATTAAAACTGGAATTTCACATATCTGTGTCTCCAGCTGAAGTTTCACAGGATGTGTGAGTGGAATAAGCTGTCCTTTACCCTCAAATCCGATTGTCTTAACGAATTGTCCAGACTTAGTGAGGTGCTGTGCGTCTTCAGGCCGAATACATGTATAAGCTGCACCGGAGTCAGCCATTAAGTGTGTTGGCCTTCCGTTCAACTTTACCCACACTGTGGGATCCTGATCTGGCCGTGACAACACAAGCTGTTCGCACCCCACTTCGGATTCATCAGGGCAACGTCATTCAAAACCTCCTGTTTGAGGGCCACGGTAGGGATTCACAGGTCCCTGTGGTCCAGGACTTTGTGTGGTGTATGTCTGGTTCTCTGAGTCAGGGGCTGTTGACTGGCGAAACCGCGTGGGCTTTTGGGGACAGTTCCTACCAAAATGCTCCAGTGATTGACAGTAATAACAACCTGTGTAGTTGAGAGGCATCCTTCTGGGTCCTGCGTACCCTGTCTGGTATCCTGATTGTGGCTGATTCTGCTGGGCCTGTGTTGGGTTTATAGCGGAGTCTTGGGACATGGTTTGCTGTGTGTTGTACTGGGGGTTTCGGGATGTATAGTTTGTGGGCTGTTGGGGGGCAGGGGTTCCTTGCCCTCGCTGTCTGACAATCTCAGCTTGAACGGCCTCTTGCTTGACCATTCTCTGGCTTAACTGTACTTTGTTCAGTTTCCTTAATATTTCAGCGTCTGAAATCATCAAGCTGTCGGTCCTCTTGCGTTGTTGTTCGACCACATGTACAATATTGTCTGTGTAAATTGGCAAAGTCATCTTGGCAAGCCCCACAACTGGCTCCAACTTCTCCCGCATAGAAAGAGGCAAGCCATGCTCAATCTTAGCTCTCACCAGGGCTTGTTCCAACTGGTTCCTTTCTGCGTCATTCCCAGTGATGTCACGCCACCGGCTGTATGCTCTGGCTATGTAAGTTCTTGGGTTTTCAGTGGGGCCTAGGGGGTCTATAATAATGCTGTCCGGGTGGACATTAGTAGGGAACAGGTTTCTGAGGGCACGCCACAAGGCCCCCTTGTGGGCTGCAAAAAGCTCTCCGTCATACTGACCGGTTGCATTGTACCTGTCCAGTCCCGCCTTGCTCAGGACATCTTCCAGAACATGGCGTCCACTGATCGTCGAGATCAGCTTTTTAAAGTCCCCCATCGCTAGTGGAGTCCCCACCAGAATTTCCTCAAATTTTGAAAGCCATGGAAACGCTCCATCTTGCAGGTGTGGAAGTTTCGCGACAATATCTGTCATATCCGTGTTTGTCCATGGTCTATAATCCAAATTCTGTCCTCTTATGATTACTGGGCACTGCTGCGCAGATCCTCCCTCTCCCTCTCCCTCTCCCTCGTCCTCTTCCACGTCCTCTTCCACTTCCTCTTCCACTTCCTCTTCCTCTTCCTTTTCCTCTTCCTCTTGCTTGTCACTGCTGATTGTCATTTTGGATCTTGTGTATCTACTGATACTGTCCTTTTCTTTTCCTTTACTTTTATCCACTTTACTCCGTTTCATTGTGAGGCTTTTAGGGGCCCCACGACTGGGGGTGTCGTTCTGATATCTGATTGCGTCACCTCTCAGACTGTTCGTCAACTCCTCTTCCTCCAGTCTGAGTTTCCTCATACTCTTGTTTAGAAAACGCCTGATTTCACTGCCTGGGGGTTCCTTTCTTACATCTCCAACCAGGGCTTCCCTGTCGGTTCTGACGTCTTTTAGCCGACGAAACAGCAAGCGTCTGGCGGTGTCGGACAATTCAGTTGTGGGAATTGCAGACGGAGACCCCTGGTATTTTGATGCCATCTCCTCGTCTTCTTCTTCAGATCCATCCTCAGAAACATCTGTACCTTCGTCTTCCTCGTCATAGGCGGCGGCTCCCTTCGGCTCCTTTCTCTGAAGTTCCCATTCATCCGCTCCTTCCCTCTCAGCGTCTGCAAGTATTTTCATGATGTTGCGGTTATACCCACCGTATGACGTCGTCTTTTTGCTGGGCTCAGTTCCCTCCGCTGACCGGTATTTTTTGTCACTTTGAGATTTGTTGCGGGGTTGCGGCTTGGTCTCCGACCTAAGCTTGGTCTTTTTCCCAGAGATTTTAGACTCTTTTTCATCACTGTCTCTGTATGTTATTTTCGGATCTGGATTCAATTCCATCTTGCCCTGTACACGTCCTTTCTCAATGGGCACTCCTGCGTCGCTCTCGATGTGATATCGGCCTCCGGTATACAGGACAGGCAAGATGGGATATATGTTTGGGGTTCTGGTAGTGCTGGATTCAGTGGTCACGGGGCAGACTGGCACAGGGGACAAAGGTGGATCTGTGGCTGTTCTGGGGGTCTTCTCTCCATATGGAGGGGGTGATAGGTGGGAAAATGGGGCGGCTTTGGCTTCTTCTAATTTATTAAATTCAATTGTAGTAGCTATTGCCGAAAGGATAATCTTACTCTGACGCTCTGTGAGGGCCTGACTAAGTCTCTGACCTTCCTTAAGGAACAAACTCAACACTTCTTCCTCATACACTCTTTTCTCACTTCTCTTTTTTCCTTTCTTGCCTGCTTTTTGATCGGTCCTATATGTACTGACAAGAATCTGCATTGTTTTAATGATTTGTACATCGAATGTACCTGTGATTGGCCATGGTTTTTGCAATGATGGCCAGCGTTTGTTAAATTTTTTAGAAATCTTTTCAATATCCTTACATAACGGATTATTCTGTTGTACTATTCCGCTGGGGGTGGTTGCTGAAACAACGGCCACAATACCAGAGCTTTCCATTTTCCCCGAGCTACAAGGTCACGATTTTACAAAACTACAAAGATGTACTTCAAATGCCAATTTCCTAAGAATTCTGCATATATTTTGTCTCAAGGTAGTCCGAATTATTGCAACACTGCGGATACGTGTCACCAAGCTATACTTTGCAATTTGATAGATTCAAGCACAGATTTCAAACTTTTGCCAGCCCCAAAAAGGACTATATCAGCTCCCAAAAATCTATGTACAGCAGTGGTGAACAATATAAATATTTCAGAAATGTGTAGTCTCACGTCAAATACGTGTAAACCATTACCAATTTTATATGTGTCTGTGATTTATTTGGAAATAAGCAAAGTTATGTATGAACAAATATATTTATATGTGTACGTAGTTTATATGTTTGCAATAACTACAAGGCCAAAACAAATGCAAAATATAAGGCAGAAACAACTCGATATACTCGTGGTATTTATAATAGCCTATAATGAACTAGGAACTTGACATGACAATTTTACTCCTAATTAAAATCTTCAAACAATTTAAAACAAACTTCTTTGGGTGAGTAGATGAGAGAAATGCTACGTTTTCCCCTATTTAAAATAAAAGGAACAAGAGTGAATTTCTAACCCCACCCCCCAAATGTTTAAGTTAACTGTCCTTTTTAAATTTAGAAAGGTGCTTCCAAGGTTAAAACAAAGACGCTTTATAAACCTTGAAGCACAGCTTAAATGGTCTTCTTTTCAGAAGATTTATATTTAAAACAAAACACAAACGCCCTAGTTCCCCTTGTGGGGGTTTTTGGAATTTGATGTTGTCTTAAAAATTTAAATTAACCTTCCTCACTTAACGTACAAAACCAAATTTATACTCCACTACTCTTTCTCCCGATTCAAACTAGTAAATATTTAATTTATATCTATTAGCAATAATTTGGCTATTCTACTGTATAGTAAAAAGGAAAAATAACCCGGGTTTCTAAGACTGTATTCTTTACTGTACAAGGCAGTCTCCCCCCAGATCCTTTCTCCTCCCACAACACAGTTTTTAAGAAAGATTTTATGCAACAATTTAAAGAGTCTGAGTATAATACTCCTCTCCCCCCTTTCTTTCTTTTGAAAAAGGAAAGAAATAAGTATGCTACCAGACACACACACGCACACAAGACGTGTTAATCAAACAAAGCAATCCACTAAAAACAATCATACTCAATCATTCAATATATAAAAAAATTAAGGCATCCAAAACGAAATTTATATTGAAACAATTGCTCGATTTTAAACTACCACAAAAACAGCACAATAATCAACCAAACGTATCAGACAGTGCTATTTATGAAAGTAGAAAAAATGGCATAAAGATCATTATGTTTATAAATCAACTATCAAATCACTACTCCGTCAGAAAGCCTATAATGGATAAATCCACCAACACAAACAGCATTCGTGAAAAAACCATTAAGGTATGAAACAAAGAAAGCAGTTTAAAAGATTATAGGTCCAAGAAAGAATGAGAAATAAACAAAGAGAAAGACCTGTATTGAAATCAACGAGTAAAAGTAGACAATGGAACACAAGGGTTCCAAACGGTGTTTTAGACGCACCAAGAGGGAATCAAAACTACAACTATGTCCGCTCTGAACTACAATGTTGCACTTCCTGGAACACGGAACCACGGACCAATAACCACTTGGTCCGTCAATGCAGTACAACGCAACAGTCACGTGACAGCAAAAGGCCAATCAAAGACTCACAATAGAGCCAACGTGTCTGTGACGTTTTAACGCATCGAGGGGTCCGGAAATGTGATTCAGTAACCCAGGAGATGACAACATGAATGAAGTTAAGCCTCCGTTATTACTAGCCAACCAAGCAGCGAAAAGTTAGCAGATTAAAGAAGCACGTCCAGCGGCTCTCCACCGTCTAACTAAACAAAAGATGGTTGAGCAACAAATGTAAAAATCTGTCCCTCAAAACGGACAAGAGCTCAGAACAGTACATAGAACAGAAGATACTTATTTGGGAAACATCACGTTAAATGGGAAAAGAATTGCATTAACGGGAAGAAAAAGTTAGCTTGGAAAAAAAATCATTATTGGGAAGAAAGGTTAACGTGGGAAAAAAGGTTTATCACAACAACAGCAACAACAAAACAGGCCCACGAAACAGCATTCAACTGAGACGCAAATGATACAAACAGCAGGTATGAAAAATGATAGAAAGGAGACAGAAAAGGTCCGACCTCAAGCAATCATTAGCTGCAAGGATCGGGGAGTATCAGTACTTAAAAATAAATCGTGTACAAGAATTAACCTTAACACATGTGTATGCAGGTATATCAATACAAATACAGCAAATCAGTCTTTACATGAACTAGTATAAGTATGTATGCTTTTTCAAACCTAATTCAAGTGGCAGGAATGGACCCGTTGTTTATCGGCCCAGAACACGTCGTGAGGCACAGGAACGGCGTCCCGTCCCGTGTCGCCACGGCCCCAGCCGGGGAAAAAAACAGCTCTAATCCCACAAAGAAAAAGGGAAAGAAATTACATGACACCACTTCTATTTACACAAAAACACAGAATATACAAACGGCTTTAAGGAATCATTCAGCTCATATTTGAGACCAAGTTAAGAGGCATGTCTTGAAAAGACATGCACATTATATCAGGTATGGCTCAAACAAAAGCAAAAAAATCCACCCCGCCGCTTGAAACTAGTATACTTCAAACATCTCAAACAATTCCCCAGGATCCCATTTACTTAAAGTGCCCACCAGATGCAAACACGTTGCTTTCTGGCACGCCGAGAGCTCCCTGCGCGGGCCCTCAGCTATCTGTCCTATGCTATACACTGAATACGAGACATCGTTTTTCAGGTGCCGAAATGCAACTCTTGTGCTTTTTCGGGCTCGACCATAGATTTTGTTTAACAAATCAGATATCCAACCAGGATTTTCCAACGTGTTCATGTATAAATTGACTAGCTAATTCAATCTATCGATAATGAAAATCTGTCTCTCATAGGACTCTATCTAAACAAACACTGAATGTGGCTAACACTGTCCAGGTAGAATAAAAGAGTCCTTAACAAGCTAAATGCATGTCATTACTACTTAGCCCGTATATTTAATTACTCCATGATGTGAACCATCATAGAGTAACAAATATTCAGGGTGAACGCAAATGTCTCCTCCGTTCAGTGAAATGCGAACATCGCGCATAAAAATAAACAAAGGGATCATAACAAAAGCGTTCAACCGGAGCCAGTGAAACATACACTTTAACATTTTTTGTGTTAAAGTGTACGCCTCAGCTCAGCGTGTATAAAAACACAGTGATTCCTCAGGACTCCAAGCTCACAAAAACCACCCGGGGACAACATCCATTTCCGCCGGACCAAGAAATGGCCAAGAGGAGGTTCTTCTTAACCTGCCGCTATAAACACGGACAAAACTTTAACATTTACAAGTACAATTTACATACCTTCCAATGAAAAATCTCGTGTGTCCCGTGTCCTTCTAGCAGCAAAGAGTGAGGCTGGTTCGCCAAGTTATGTCGTGTATAAGCCCGTTTGAAAGACGGAGTATGAGGTGTTTCCTGGTGGTATTAATCACACAAGTTTGCAAGGAGTCCGGAGGAGTCGTTTCCAACAATCTCTTTATTGTCAAAAAGGCGAACAGGTACAATGGTCAATGTTGTACTGCGCAATGTCTCTATCTATGGTTAAAGCATTTATACCTTCCAAATGTTACAGTTTCCGAGGCGGGCCTTAGCACCCGCCTCCTAGTGACAGAACACTCGGCCAATCACAGAAGCTCTGTCCTCCCACCGCAGCTAGCCAGCTACTGTGTGATGAACGAGTATGCACACGCAACAGTATTTCAGTTCTTTAGCTGGTTTCACGATTAGTACATTTGTTACTTGATTCCATTAGTTAAGCGTATCCTTGTTCAATTATCTATATTCAGTATTTTACACACATCAAAATAAGACCAAAAGTTATCTCATTAAATCATAGCAAGCCAAAGTTACCCTTATACAGTCTTATTTAAAATACAGGCTCATTTTGGAACTACAGCGTAAATAAACATTTATCCACCGTGACTTATTTATACTAGCATGCAGTTCTATGAACAGGAACCTAAAGAAAGTTCAGTGGTTACTGTCTTGGTATGAAAACATTGTTTCTAATCATAATTATTGGTACTGGTGAGCAGACGATTTACCACTCCTGAAGCCAGCTGTCTCCTGACCCTGGAGGTCAGATAAGAACCCTCTATCTATCTGGCATTCCAAGGAGGTATTTCTAATCTATGATCCCTGCTTCGAGGGGTCCCTCAGGGGGGCATCTGGTCATACTCTCTGACCATCTAATTGCCCCACCCTAAGAGATGTACAACGGTGTGTCTCAACCTGTCTGATTGTAAACCCGGTATTTTCCGGCCAACACCCTATTTTAGTAAAACAATGTACTTATATACTATTTCATATTTATTGTAGCCTTCAGTCTTGAATACACCACATCTTTGATGTCCGCCTCGGAGACCGCAGACGTTTTCCTTCTTTTTCAGCTTGGTCATCAAATTGATGCGCTCTCCAGACTTTTATACCACCGTCCATATACACTCATTAAGGCCCTTAAAGAGCCACCCAATCAACAGCTTCATGCCCCAAACTTAACAAGCTATACCCTATCAGAAGAAGCTACTAATTTTAATTGAGCTTGTTAACTGGAATGTACCGACTGGGAAAATGTGACGCACTTAAAAATAACCTATAGCCTTTACTTGAGGCATGGGATGGGAAGTACCTATAGTTGGAATGAATAGCCTTTTATTGAGGCTTGGCCTTACTTAATGTCAATAAATGCCAACATTGTCAAAGCCTATACATTAAATTCATTCCAATATTATCTCAACCCATTAAATCTGGGAACAGGACAATTTGGGAGTCTTAGTAGCCAAGTCTGCATTAGAACACGAGAAGCTGATGCGGTTTCAGCACCATGGACAGCGCCAACCGGACTTCATGCGTATGGCATATGAAGGAGCGGGAAATAGGGATGTAACTGCTGGTGACACTTGGTTCTTGCAATAATTTTCTTTAGTTTGAAGTGGTCCCTTAATTAAATTAAATTAATTCCCTTTTTTTCCAGTAATTCCTACATGATGCACAGCATGCTTTATATTTTCCATCCAGCAGAGACATACTGTATGCAACATATTTCAAAATGATAGAGAAAAAAACATTATGACAATTGTGTCTGCCGGGATTCATGTTAAATGGATGTGCATACAGGTAATATATCTTCCCTTGTAACTGCCGGTGACACTTGGTTCTGCAATCATTTCTTTAGTTTGAAGTTTGTTATAATCTTTATTTATTTGTTGTCTTATTTTTGTTACTTTGTTTATTTTCCTGTCACCTGATTTGAAACTTCCTGTTCATAGTGCTGCAGGCTCATGAGTCACAACTGACTGCAAAGGGATTCAAATTAACCACTTGAACCCGAGCGACCCCTTTCTGGCTATGTCTTCATAGGCAAACATTTGGCAAATATAGCAGATCTGCAAGCGTTGTGACGTGTTATTATCTTGTAGATCAGGGGTTTTCAATGTTTCCCAGTCCAAGGACCCCTTAGCTGAGAAACAGGTGAAGCAGGGTTGCAGATTACACTTTTTCATACATTTGTTAAATTAATAGATAGCTTCATAGACTTATGTTGTGGTGGAAAAAGTACATTTTTTTTTTACTTAAGTAAAAGTATGAATACTGCACAATAGAAATACTCTGTTAAGTAAAAGTCCGTAATTCAAAATGTACTTGAGTAAAAGTACCAAAGTAATTTGGCATCAAAATGTACTTAAAGTACCTAAAGTAAAAGTACTCATTTTGCAGAATGTCCCATTTCAAGTTTTCAAATGTATTAAAATCTTTTGAAAATAGTAGATCTACAAGCTCACAATGCGTCGCGATGCAACGCATTGTGAGCTTGTAGATCTGCTATTTTCAAATGGCCAAAATGTATAAAGGGCTGAAGTGTTAATGTATGTTTTGTAATAATACTCAAAATCGTACGTAACTAGTAACTAAAGTTTTAAAATAATTGTAGTGGAGTAAAAGTACAATATTTGGATCTGAGATGTAGTGGAGTAGAAGTTAAAGTATTGGAAATCGGAAATAGTAAAGTACAAGTACCTCATGTACTTAAGTACAGTACTTAAGTAAATGTACTTAGTTACTTTCCACCACTGGACTTGTGTAGCGTTGTGTTGGGATTCATGTTAATATGTATTTTCAGACAGTAACCACTTAAACCCTCAATAAAACTTGTACTTGTACCCCCCAGATCATGAGCTTTTAGATCTGCAATTTCCGGCTAATGTTCCCCTCTTTATCTTTCTATTCTGGGTTCAAGTGCTTAATGCAATTGCAAAAAAAAAAGTTTCAATCACACAAAGATTTGGAGGCCCCACCAAAGTAACTCTGAGGACCCCCTAGGGGTCCCGGACCCCACTTTGAGAACCACTGTTGTAGATCATCTAATTTCAGCAAAGGTATTTGGTGTAGAGCAGTGGTCCCCAAACCTTTTCTGGATCTGTGCCCACTGGAAAATCTCAAAAGCAGGGGTCTTCAACAGGGGGTCCGGGACCCCTAGGGGGTCCTCAGAGTTACTACAGGGGGGTCGCCAAATCTTTGTGTGATATGATTTTTTTTTTACCTTTAACTTTAGCCAAAAATAGCAGATCGAGGTGTTGTGAGCTTGTAGATCTGCTATTTTTGGCTAAGAGGTATAGAGGTGTAGAGGGGGGAAATAGTTTAATCTGAAACAATTCTATACAATATAGAGGGGGTCCCTGCTTCATCTCTCTCTCAGCTAGGGGGTCCTTGGCCTGAAAACGTTGAAGACCCCTGCTCTAAAGTATTCGTGGCACCCATCTGAAAAAATTACAATGACCCTTTTTTTAATATTAATATAATTTTATACATAGAGTGTTTTGGAAATTATTGGGGGGCCCTCTCGCAATAGCCTTACGGCCCACCAGTTGGCCCCGGTCCACAGGTTGGGAATCACTGTGTCCAAACACCATAGATAGGAGCTACCCTGACCTGAAATATGCGTGTATGTGCGTGTGAGTGTGTGTGTATATGGCAAACTAAAACAATATGGCACTGTTCCCCCCACGTCAACAACCCCTCAGATCCACTCACCTACTGGCTACGGCCAGCTCTGGCGTTGGCCCACACAGCCGGAGCGAGATGCTGGATCTTTCACGGTTCAGGTGCGGGGATAATAACCCGCTGTCTTTTTATGGTATTTTTATGTTTTCTTCTTTTTTTCCTCCCGTAGGGTTTTCGTGCTATTTATATATGTATTAGTCTCTGTACATCACCGACACTGGACATCACTACGGTGGGACCGTCAGTAACTTCTTCTCGTACGCGAGAGCTCCACTCTTCTCACTTCATTCAGAAACTACAAGGCACAGTAGGACAGCGCTATCCATCCGTCGCTTATCTTCCAAATCCTTAGTTGAGATGTGGCCTCCGTGTGTACTGTGTACAGAATATTACTGACTCCCCAACCGCAACTGGTAACAACCGAGCCGCCACGATCTTCAAACACTTCCTCCTCCTGTCCCTGCGTGATGACGTTTCACTTATATAGCCGTACCTCCAGTGGCCGCCCGCCGTTGTGACGTACAGAAACAGTGCCAAAATAATAAATGAAAATAAACAAAACATGTGTGCAGGAGGATGTGAAAAGATATGTATGTATGTGTGCCTAGATTGCCTAATGCACAATATCCTAACATCTCCCCCATAAAGAAAAGAAAAAACTTTTTTTCTTTACCCTGCAACTACACTAAATCATCTTCTCCTTTACACCTAACCTCTCACACCGCTGCCCTAGACAGTGTGTCAGCAATGACGTTATCCTTCCCTGCTACGTGCTGTATACACAGATTGTATTGCTGTAGGACCAGACCCCATCGGAAAAGCCTCTGGTTCTTGGTCTTAAACTTCTCAATAAAAACCAGAGTGTTATGATCGGTATACACTACAACCTCCCCACAACCATTGGTCACATACATTTAAAAATGCTGCAACCCTAACACCAGGGCCAACCCTTCCTTCTCTATGGTTGAATAGAGCTTCTGGTGACGATTTAACTTCTTTGAATAGTAAGCCACTGGCATATCAATACCACTGCTGTCTTTCTGCATGAGCACCCCTCCGATTCCCACATCACATGCATCTACCGCCAGCTTAAATGGCTTCCCAAAATCAGGTGCCGTTAACACAGGCTGACAAGTTAAAATGGCCTTCACTTGCTCGAATGCTCTCTGACACTGCTCATTCCAAGTATATCTCACAGTCTTCTTCAAGAGATTTGTAAGAGGTTCTGTAATTGCTGCAAAATTTCGCACACATTTTCTATAGAATCCACACATTCCTAGTACCCTCATCAACTGTTTTTTGGTCTGAGGTACAGGAAGATCAGTAATGGCTTGTACTTTAGCAGCACGAGGGCGGACCTGGCCGCGTCCTACTACATGCCCCAAATATGTCACTTGGGCCTTGCCGACCTCACTTTTTGCTAAATTAATCACTAGTTTTGCCTCAGCCAGCCGTGCAAAGAATTCTTCGATCTGAGCTACATGTTCTTCCCACGTGTCATGGTACAACACCACGTCATCAATGTAGGTGACACAGTTCACCAACCCTCTGGTGACTTGGCTCATCAGGCGCTGAAAACATGCTGGTGCATTTCTCAAGCCAAACGGAAGAACACGAAATTGATACAGGCCATCTGGAGTCACAAATGCTGAAATCTCCCTTGCACGTTCCGACAAAGGCACCTGCCAATACCCTTTCAACAAGTCGAATTTTGACACATACTTAGCTGAACCTATCCTATCAATGCAGTCTTCAATCCGGGGAATAGGATATGAATCCGCTTTACTCACTGCATTCACTTTGCGAAAATCCACACACATCCTGATACTCCCATCCGATTTAGGAACGAGTACAATAGGAGAGCTCCAATCACTACTGCTAGGTTCAATAATATCATGCTCTAGCATGTACTTTATTTCTTCCCTAACTGCAGCCATTTCCCCCGGGTTTAACCTATAGGGATGCTGCTTGATAGGCAACGCATCCCCTACCTCTATATCATGTTTAAGCCCAGAGGTTAACCCAGGAGTATCTGTAAACACAGCAGGAAATTTCTGGATCAGAGCATGCATCTCAACCCCCTGCTCTGGCTGTAGATGTTCCACCACCTGACCCCACTTGGCCATCACCTCACTATTTACCAAGCGTATTCCCACTGGCTCCAAACTCACTGCCCCACTATCTTCTTCTGTCTCACTCTTTTCTATGTTAATAGCTACTACTGGCCTCTCCCCCCGACCATGATACAACTTCAACACATTTATGTGACACAATCTTTTCTTCTTACGCCTATCCGAGGTATTAATGACATAATTAACATCATTTATCTTCTCCCCAATCAGATAGGGTCCACTAAAGCGAGCATGCAGGGGGTCTCCCCTAATAGGCAACAACACCAGCACACTGTCTCCCACCTTGAAACTACGCGCCTGCACGTTTTGGTCATACGTATCCTTCATTTTCTCTTGGGCCCCCTTCAAATGTTCTCTAGCAATCCCACATGCTGCTCTCAGTCTGGCCTTAAAGGAGCATTTCACCCCTGGAAGAAGTTTTCGGTCTTTTAATGAAGTTTAGGAGTCAAGAAACAAGATCCTGGGTTTTTTTGTGTGAATAATCTGTGTTTTTAGATATCTAGTAATCTTCGCATTCTTCGTGACGTTATTTGCGTCATGAGAGATATGTCTCATTCCTTTCCGCACTACATGTTGTCTTGACGCGTCTCAGTCAGACCAGCTCCAAACGACAGCCCCCGTAACACTTTGTTCAACCTTCTTTCGCCACTCGGCCACTCCCATTAGCTGCGGCCAGCGGGCAACCCCCCTTGCAGAGTGAGGCATTACTTTACCTGAGTTATCTTCTGATAGTTGTACTTGAATGTTGACATGAAATAATAATCCTGTGTAGTGTTTCATAAGCGCAAGCTTGAAAAAAAAATACAGCGTGGAGTGGCAGCGCTGGTAAACAAACACCGTCACAAAGGCTAGGATCATAATACCAAGGAGTCGACAGTGATGTCAATACTATGCGACACGGAAGTAGAACAGCAGAAAGATACCAAGGATGTGCCAGTGATATGACATCACTAACGAATCCTTGGACATATATGTAACTAGATGAACGTGTGCGAGTACAGCCAGTGTTGCCAGATATTGTGAGAGAAATAAGCAGCCAGGTCTATGAAAACAAGCCCAAAAGAAGATAACTAGGCCAAGAGCACTTTACCTAGACATGGGATATTATATATTTGAAAATTGCCGATCTACAAGCTCACAACGCTTCGCGACCCATTGTGAGCTTGTAGATCTGCTATTTACAAAAAAATCTTGAGGGGGAAAAAGTGCAAAATGTGGATTTTTTTTTTTTTTTCATTGACTTTTTATTGGATTTTTCAGAACATGAAAACAAACATACACAAAAAAAGAAAAGACTAGCACATTACTAACAAACAAACCGAACATACAAAACATACAAATACAAACATATAAGGGGAAAATGTGGAATATTTTTGACACATATTTGTTAGGGGCTCCCTGGCACAAATTATAATTTCAGATGGGGGTCTGTGGAAAAATACATGAACATGTTTGAGAACCACTGGTTTAAACAACAATCAAAACATTTGGAAACAAGCCCAAATATCAACTACATTTTAGAAAGAAGCCGCTTATAATAAGCAGACATGGCGACACTGGCATGCTGTTTGGATGTTATTGTTGGAGATCACACCCACATGGAACCTCCCCTGCCACAAGGCACCAAAGCATTATGGTCATTGTAGTAATGCAGCAGTCCAGTCAAACCCCAGTCAAAAACACATACTTCTATATTGTTCTGGCCATAGGGTGCAAATTTCAAAATTTTCTACTGTTATCTACTACAAATATTATTAACATTGAGTGACTATAAGTTCTTCCAGGGGTGAAATGCTCCTTTAATGGAAAAAAAAACATGCATTTCTATGAGAAAATTTATCTTTTGAGGATCCAGGGGGCGGCCATCTTGAAAATAGAAATTTGAAGTGGCTGGGAGTGTTTTCTTGCCAAGCAACCCTTAGAGACTGCTCATGCCAATTTTAATGCTTGTATCACCAAATAAACCATTATATAACTTAATTGCTCCACTAAAGTGTTGGCCATCTTGAAAAATGGCCACCATCTTGAAATTTCAAGTAGCTGTGGGTGGCCTATTGTCAAGTGACCCACAGAGACTGCTCATGCCAATGTTCATGCTTGTATCACCAAATAAACCATCATATCACTTAACTGCCCACTAAGGTGTCGGCCATCTTGAAAAATGGCCGCCATCTTGAAATTACAAATGCCTCAGACAATTTTCTTGTCAAGTGACCCATGGAGACTGCTCATGCCAATTTTCACGCTTTTATCATAAATTGAAAGATCATAGCACTTCTCTGCTCCGCTATAATTAAATATAAAATAAATAAAAAATCACAGAAAAAAATGTTTTATGGTCATGATTCACCAGGACCCTGGATGGCTTGATTCTAGGCTTAAATGAATTGATAAAAATATTTTTGGAAATGTCAATGGGAAAAATGCATTGACTATTTTGGAGTGGAACCAGAAAATGGCCAGTGCTATGCCCTATAGGCTCCGATATTGGTACTGTTGGCAGACTTCCGGGTGCTTCCGGGTGCGACAGTACCAATATCGGAGCCAATAGAGCAGGCCATAGAGTTATGACCTAAGTCACAAACTACCTCCATGAACGAGCCCGTGGAACGAGCCATGAACGCGCCGTCCTGTAGAGTACGAGCTCTTCGAGAGGTTCCAACTTCTGATATTAATATTTTGAACTAGAGGTTTTAGATTTGAAATTAATCAAGATTGAGCAACTACAAGGTCTATTTTGCCCTAAATACAGTATGTATAGATATTATACAGACAAGGGTTAAAAACAGGTTATCTGAGTATGTTGTCTCTTGTTCCCTGCATGTGTGTGCTATCTATGGTTAGCTGCCTGGCTTTCTCTTTGTAGTCACTGGAGGTCCTGCCTGGAACTCCCATCCGACCTACACAATGATTATAGCAAAGGCAATGTGATCATTATAACTTCTAAAATATAGAGGTTATAGTAGGCAATATCATTTGACGTTGTGTGTTGCGTCCCTTGCACTACATCATTTTATATTGAATTAAGACTATTGTGAACTGCTTGTTTGTTTTAGATAAGCGTTTGAAATCCTCATTTATGAGTCCATTTGGCCTTATGTTTTAAATGCATAGCCTTATGAAATAAAGTCTATTCCACCTTGTGTGGTTGTAAGGGTGTCACGATACTCGATACGTATCGAAATTGAACCGAAAATGACGTTCGATACAGTGTATCGAAATCAAAAGCCGTATCGCAATTCAAGGGTTAATAAAAAAATATACTCCTGTAGTATATTGTACAAGTGTGAAACATAGTTGAAAGGTCCAGACAAGTACAAGTTCCTTAAGTTGGTTTATTGTATAAAACAGCACAGAGGTACAGGAGGCCTTGCTGCTACATGTGGTCGGTGGAAGGGGCCGTAGCAAGAGCTCTGGGGCTATTGCCCTGTCTGAGGTACTTATAGGCTGGTTGTCCATGTATGTGTATGTATGTGCTCTCATTGTCCACATGTGTGGGGGTCAGATGTCTGTGCGTGATGGAGGTGCGCATAAATGCGTGAGTGAGTGTGTGTGTATTAGACAAACGTGCATGGATGGAGATAGCAGTATTTGTCCCTATAAGGCATTGGAGTGAGACTGTGCGTGCGTACATGTGTCGTGCATGTATGGACACTTAATGTAAATCATGTGTTACCCGGTGTCCTTTGTCTCTTTAATGAGTGACTGTGTGTGTGTGTGTGTGTGTGTGTGTGTGTGTGTGTGTGTGTGTGTGTGTGTGTGTGTGTGTGAGAGGGGCCTTGTGTGTATGTGTGTGTATGTGTGTGTGTGTGTGTGTGTGTGTGTGTGTGTGTGTGTGTGTGTGTGTGTATGTTTGTGTATGTGTACTTACCTGTGTGACTATGTTGTATGTGTGTGTCCTCAGATACGACAATTTAATTGTTTTCATGTTCATAAAGAGCTCCAAGTGCTCAAAGTGAAAAGTGCAGCAACAAACATATAGGTCATAGGACCATCGTCAGTGCTATATAATCATTTGCGGTTAAAGCTTCATTACGTAAGTTCACATCACATATGACCATATGACCAGTATGTGATGTGGATTTATGTCGCATCATTTGCGTTGCGTAATTTGATTTGTGTCTGATCATTTCACGTCACTTGCGTCATTAGCAGGTAAGTCTTCATCACATCAGTCCACATCACATATGACCATAGGCCCTGTATGTGATGTGGATTTGTGTTGTCATTTGCGGGTAAAGCTTAATTATTCACGCCAGCCAGTAGGCGAGGCACTGATGATGGTCCTTTGACCCAAACGTTTGCTGCTGCACTTTTCACTTTTAGTACTTGGATCACTTTATGAGCATGAAAAAATGTAATAAAAATATTTTCTTAGTCTCTGTCTAAGGAGTTTTCCTTTAAGGCATTTGTAGAGTAAAAACTATAGTCTGTTTATGAATTTTCCATGGCCAGTCATTTGAAATCAATATACTGTAAGTAGGGGGGAAAGGCTGTTATTTTAGTCCGGACTTGTCCTTTAACATGGCAGCCGTGTTAAGTGGTTAAACTAAATTGGTAAATGGATTAACTGACAGGATAGATGAGGGAGGTCAGCAAGAGGACAAGTAAGGGGAAAACAAATATTTGCATTTGAATATCAGTTTATTGTGCATCTGTATTTTGTTTTTCTCCTTTATAGTTGTACTGTTAGGTATGTATTTTGTGCCATTTCTTTGGTTTTGCTCTGTATTCCTGTTTTCTTCTTGGTCGTCATGACTTCATAGGCCTGTCAAAATTATAACATAATAGCATAACCACATATATTAGTCTTTGATGAATGATATCAATTGGAAATTATGTAATATTTGCAAAAAAAAAATGGTTGTTTCGCAAGCACTTTATGTTGTCATGAATGTTTAGTTTTAACTTCTATTTACTCTATTTTTGTTTTATTTCAATTTTTATTTCAATTTAATTTATTGTACAGCACCTTGTAACATTTAACACACAAAAGTCACACTCCAGTGACTTTTTTGAAAGGCGCTATATCACTTAACATTACCGTATGTCCGTATCTAACATCAACAGGCTCATTATCTGTAACTGTATAGCTGTGCTGCTTCAGGAAATGTGACCAGTGCTAGCTTTTACGACCATGCAGCCTTATGAAAAGGTTAAAATGTAGTCTAGATATCATGTTATTTATTTTAGACAGATTCTAGGTTCATTTTGTTGACCTGGCATACTATAATTTCAATGTACAGATTATTTCAATATAATACTGTTAATAAACTGATGCTAGGTTCTTGGTTTACCAGGATCCTAGTTTACTGAGGCACTACACTGTCTCTCTGTATGTTTACCTTGTTGTAAGTCACTCTGGATAAAGAGCGTCTGATGAATATCTACATTGTAAATTGTGAAGTGACTTTACTGTTGAAATGTAAATGAGTGTGAAGGGTACCATGTGATTTGTAAATTGAAAATAAAACAAAAACAAAGGCACTGGTGTGGTACTCCTGGTTTACCGGGATGGGGTTCAATTCCCTGCTGTGCCCTGCTCATGGTGTTGTATTTACCCTTACATGGTTTATTTTTTCTGTTCATTGTGTGGCTTCATTATAATGTTTGATGACCAAATTGACCATTACAGGTCTAACTCTTTTAGTGTACAAACGGAACCAAATGGATCCGTTATGGTGGTCCTTGAAATAAAAAAATGTGCGGACCACTGGTATTGTAGCAGACGTGAAGTCCACATACCAGCTCTGACAGTGATAAAACCGATTACGGAAACTGTTCCAAATGTGATGGAACCGGTTCCTTAAAGAACCACCACAACACACGGTTCCACATGGAACATAGATACTTAATTGAGCCTGAAGGAACTGATTACATTCAACTGCTCCAGTTGCCATACACTTATCCATCTAATTTCAAATTTGAAAGAACCACAACAGATATGATTCCCGATGACCTTTCACCAGTTACCATTTGTATTTATTTGATTATTTATCTTTGGGACAACAGTACATCAGGTAAAAAGCAGTTTCTTACATTGATATAAAATAACGGTTGAAATCGTGTTAGAAATGACCAAACATGTCTACTAGGCCTGACCTCGACTAAGTCGAATAGTCGACAGGTTATTCGCGGGGGGACCGAGTCGGCTGCGTGTCTCTTAGTCGAATCTAGACGAAAAAAAATAATAAAAAAAGATCTAGTCGAAAAAAAGAAAAAAAAAACCCAGCCCTAGATCATATGTTTGTATGATATCATTTATCAACTCGGATTGATGGCTCCTTTAGAAAACAGCTTCTCTGCATGTGAATCTATGTGCATTTGGAACAAAGAGTTTGTCACAAACTGCAGCTAAAGGTTTCCCCCCCTGTATGAGTCTTCATGTGTCTTTTTATGTTACCGTTATTATTGAAGCTTTTGCTACAAACTATACACGTGAATGACTTCTCCCCCATATGAGTGCTCATGTGTCTTTTTAGATTACCCAATTGACTAAAGCCTTTGCTACAAACTTTACAAGCAAAAGGCTTTTCTCCTGTGTGAGTCCTCATTTGTTTATTTAGATTACGTTCATCACAAAAGCCTTTGCTACAAACTTCACAAGTGAAAGTTTTTTCCCCTGTATGAGTCCTCATGTGTGTTTTTAAATCACCCTTTTGAATACAGCCGTGACCACAAACTGTGCAAATAAAGGACTTTTCCCCTGTATGGGTCCTCATGTGTCTTTTTAGATTACAAAATTCACTAAAGCCTTTGCTACAAATTATACAAGCAAAAGGCTTTTCTCCTGTGTGAGTGCTCATGTGTTTTTTTAGATCACTCTTTTGAATACAGCCGTGGCCACAAACTATACAAGTAAAGGACTTTTCCCCTGTATGGGTCTTCATGTGTGTTTTTATAATAACCAATTGACTAAAGCCTTTGCTACAAACTTTTCAAGTAAAGAACTTTTCCCTCGTATGAGTCCTCATGTGCCTTTTTAGATTACCCAATTGACTAAAGCTTTTGCTACAAACTTTACAAGCAAAAGGCTTTTCTCCTGTGTGAGTCCTCATGTGTTTATTTAGATTACGTTCGTCACGAAAGCCTTTGCTACAAACTTCACAAGTGAACGGTTTTTCCCCTGTATGAATCCTCATGTGAATTTTGAAATCACTCTTTTGAATACAGCCGTGACCACAAACTGTGCAAAAAAAGGACTTTACCCCTGTATGGGTCCTCATGTGTCTTTTTAGATTACAAATGTCACTAAAGCCTTTGCTACAAACTATACAAGCAAAAGGCTTTTCTCCTGTGCGAGTCCTCATGTGTTTTTTTAGATCACTCTTTTGAATACAGCCGTGGCCACAAACTATACAAGTAAAGGACTTTTCCCCTGTATGGGTCTTCATGTGTGCTTTTAGAATAACCAATTGACTAAAGCCTTTGCTACACACTTTACAAGTAAAGGACTTTTCCCCTGTATGAGTCGTCATGTGTCTTTTTAGGCAAAATAATTTACGAAATTCTCTACTACAAACTTCACAAGTCAAGGGCATTCCCTCTGTATGAGTCCTCATATGTTTCTTCAGATTTCCCTTACGATTATACATTTTGCAACACACTGTACAATTAAAACCTTTCTTCCCTGTGTAACTCTGCATGGAGTGAGTTTCTTTCGATGACTTCAGGTCCTGGGACAGCTCGTTGCTCAAAGACAATCTCTGTCCTTCCACATGTTGTGTCTTGTGTGACTTCAGTGTGTTTATAGGTGACTGGTGTACACTGGGCTCCCACTCATCACTGTCTTCAGTGATGTCTGATTCAGAACAGTGTGAAGAGAGGAGCTGGTCATCACTAGTTGGATGTGATGTTCCACAGTCCTCTATATCAGCTTGTGTTTTCATGTGTTCAGTTGAGCTGCTGGCTACAGGCTCTCTCTCTCTGTTTTCACCATCATCATATTCACTTTTCACTGCTAGTAATGTCAGCATTGGCCTATCAACCTCTTCTGATCTTTGAAGTAGCTCCTCCTGCTCCTCTTTAATGTGTGGAGGCCCCCTTTCCTCCTGTACCAGACTGGGGCTCCTCTCCTCTTCAGAGGAAACCTCCTCTTTACACACAGGAAGGTGTTGGACGTCTGGGGAAATGATCAAATAAAAGCAACCATGAAATATTTTATTTTCCTTTTTTTCCCTCTTCTTTCTTCATTAAGTGTTACCTCTGTGTCATAGGTGTGGTAGTATTTCAGCTGTAAATAAATGCTCAATTTCTAAACCATAGATCTATCCTCATTTACTTTATCATATATATTTGTTATCGGCTGCAACCATTCTACTTTACCAATACACTATTTAATTAATTAAGTTAATTAGTTACTCAGACTAATCGATTTAGTCAATTATATGAAATCTATTAGAATTATTTTGTGTCGATTCGTTGATAAATACAACAAAAAAAAACGTGATTATTCAATTAACCTACATGAGCAAGATTCATTTGGTTATTGTTTCTGATGCTGCGTTCAGACTGGCTACAGAATATACAAAGCAAAGCAGCAAATCAGTCACAGAGTCGCTGTTTAATTGTTGCACAACAAGCTCTTTGACTTCATCAAGTGTGTCAGACAAGAAAAATAAGAAAACAAGAAATAAAAGAACATTGAACTAGCGGACAGAAAAAAAGTAATTTCCCCCAATTACCAGCAGGAATTATAGTATGTGGTGAGCGAAGGTGAGTGGAAATGGTTAAACAACACTTTTGTCGTTGTGTAGCTTTGTATCTGCAGTTGAAGCCAGCTCAACTTGGATTGTAGCTTTATAGATTTTGTAGCAGTTACAAACGTCAAGTAGCTTTGTGTCTTCATGTCGCTGAACACAGCATAAATGTTGGTTTTGATATATTTTCAGTTAATTGTTCAGCCCTAGTAAGCAGAGATCTCTGATCATACATGAGACCAGGCACCAGTCTGAGGTGACTGAATTAAGAGAGAGCCACCAGGTCAGTAGATGATGGCTGAACTTGGCTCAGCAACTTAAGAAAATGTGAGCACAACTCAAGAGTCAACAAGTAGTTTATTTACCTGATACAATGTTCAGAAGAGTTCTATGGGCTGACTGTAGGGCAGGGGTACTCGACGGCAGTCCAGGGGTGCCGCGAAAAATGTATGATATTTGATTTTTTTCTTTTTTTTATGAAAACATTTGGAAAGAAATCTATATTTTGTATTCATATCATTTTAAAAGTGAAGTACAAAGTTCTTTTCAGTCAGTTCTAACCCAAATGGCTATTATCTCAAGTTTACCTCGCAACATATCTGTGTTAGAATAAATAGCAAATGCGCCTACCGCCAATGTTTCCCCTATATGGAGTTGCTTGGAGGAGCACTTGTTTTTATTACTTCAACAAGGCAGGCGCGCCGAGAGCGCTGGCTTGTGGCTCGTGATCCTCCCCTGTGCAAGCCGCTGAAGCAAAACGAGTGCTCCCTTCCTCCCGCGACAGCCAATCACAAGCCACGTTACTCCGTGTGGGAAAAACAACAGAGAGAAAAAAAGACAACATCGTTCTTCCTACTAGTACCTGTTAGCAGATTTCGGGAGCTATGAGAGTTAAATAAAATGGATAAGTTTCTTCTTAAGAGGAGATGTTACAAACAATGAGCAATTGATACCGGAGGCTGTGGCTGACTAGCCAAGAGCAGCGAAATGGCAAAAAATTAGACTTCACAATGACGGCTACCTCCAGTATGGTTTCAGCTGGAGGGGCGATGCTGCCAGCCCAGAACCAGTATGTCTCCTCTGCCCGGAGAAGTTATCAAATGCAGCGCTGGTGCCAAGTAAATAATCAAGGCACCTTGAAACTAAGCATCCAGAACACAACGACAAAACCATTGAATATTTTCAAAGACTGAAAAATCTAAATGAAAAACAGAGTGAACGGATGCTTTCAGCTGTGCGTGTGTCTGACAAAGCACAAGAGATTAGTTTTCTCGTGGCTGAGCTAGTTGCCAAAACAAAAAAGCCACACACCATCGCAGAATCCCTCATATTACCAGCATGCAAGATAATGGTTGGAAAATTTTTCGGACCAGATGCTGTCAAGGAGGCAGAGAAAATTCCACTTTCTGACAGCACCATCAAACGGCGCATTGATGATATGTCGGATGACATGGAATCTGTCCTCTGTGAGAAACTACGGCTGAGTGGGAAATTCTCATTCCAAATTGACGATTCAACCGACTTAAGTGGCCATTGTCAGCTGATAGCCAATGTGAGGTACGTGGATGAGGATTGTATCAAAGAGAACTTCTTATTTTGCAAAGAGTTGGAGAACCACGCTACAGGTGATGAAATACAAGTACTTCAGGGAACATGATCTCAACTGGGACATGTGCGTTGGCATATGTACCGATGGCGCTGCGGCCATGACCGGCCGGGTTAAAGGTTTTGTGACAAAAGCTAAAGAAAAGAATCCCACCATGGTCTAGGGCATTAACAGAATAATCGAATATTCGAATATTCGACTATCAAAACGACTATTCGACTATCAAACCACTATTTGATTATTCTATTTTAAAAAAAGAATTTAGTGGCTTTTCTACAGCAGACACGCAGCTGTGAGCTCTGGTGTGACGTCAACTCGCATTCCTTGAGTCGAGTCATCAATGCCATTAAAATATATATATATATATATATATATTTATTTATTTTTTATAATCAAATCGATTAATCGAATATTCGAATACTTATAGGTCGAATAATTCGAATGCTAAAAATCACTATTCGTGAATGCCCTACCATGGTCACAACCCACTGCATGCTGCACCGAGAGGCTCTCATGGCAAAAACCATGCCTCAAGATCTCACTGACGTTTTGGACCAAGCTGTAAAAATTGTGAATTACATCAAGTCCCGGCCACTCAAGACGCGATTATACTCCATTCTCTGCAATGAAATGGGATCAGAGCACCAGGGCCTTTTATTTCATACAGAGGTAAGATGGTTGTCGAGGGTCAAAACCTTGGATTGTGTTTATGAACTCAGAGAGGAGCTAGTGACATTCTCCGGTGATCATGACATTCCTTTCAAGCAACAGATTAATGATGACAACTGGTGGCTTAAACTTGCCTACTTAGCTGATCTTTTCGGCCACATGAATGTGCTAAATACAAGAATGCAGGGAAGGAAAGAAAATATCCTGACAGCTACAGACAAAATCAATGGCTTCCGATCAAAACTCAGTCAGTGGCAACAAAGAGTGGCTCAAAAAAACATTGACATGTTTCCCTTAACAGCTAAGAACACCACAGACAAGAGAGCAGGTTTTTACAAGTCTATATCTGCACATTTAGCTAGACTGGAGGAAAGGTTTGAGACCTATTTCCCACATGCAAATGAGGAATATGACTGGATCCGAGATCCATTCCACTCTCTTGCCACAGAGACAGCATCAAGATGCTTGGATGCAAAGGGTCAGGATGAGCTTGCAGAGCTACAAATGGACCACACACTGAGGTTGAAACACAATGAACTGAGTTTGGACTCATTTTGGGTTAGTGTGGGGCAGGACTCAGGAGTACGTCTCCCTTTCAGAGAGTGCCATCAGTGTGTTGATTCAATTTCCCACCTCCAACCTCTGTGAGCTGGCTTTCTCCAATCTCACGTACATGAAGAATAAGCTGAGGCAAAAGATGTCAGTAGAACAGGATCTCCGCGTTGCACTGTCCACAATCCCCCCTCGTATTAAGAGACTTTGTAGTCAGAGACAGGCACATGTATCCCATTAAATTGTCTGGCTGGCTGTGTGGACACCAGACAGTGTAAAAGTGCTTTGTAACACTTGAAATGTTTACATTTGATAAAACATATGTTGGAATTTCTTGAACCAAAAGTATCTGAACTTGCACTTGAATTGTTACATTTGATGAAACATGGAAATATGGACTTTTTGGAATGTAATTGAATTTGCACTAGAAATGTGTTTAATTTTGATCAAACATGGAAATATAGAATTTCTTGAATGAAAGTGAATTTGCACTTGAAATGTGTTTACATCTGATGACATGTGTTTACATTTGATGAATATATGTGGGTAATATGTAATTACTTGAAATAATTTGAATGTACAACCTAATCTGATTTACTCAATAAAACACTATTCATTCAGATGTTGTCTTCATCTTAGATTAATTAACAAAAACTTTTATAATTTTGAAAACATTGTTAGATGATACCGTTATGCTAAATGTAATGTAATTTATGCCATATGTAAGTACAATATAAGGTGCTGGGAGTGAAAATGATGAATATAAAGTAGGGGTGCCTCGGATGAAAAAAATATTTATAGGAGTGCCCTGGGCCAAAAAAGTTTGAGAACCCCTGCTGTAGGGGTTCTACCTTTGTTAGATTTGTATTTATAATGCTATTATTTTTCATTTTTTATTTTACCTGAGAGAGTGTTGCACCTGTTCTTCATGTGTGGTAATGTCCATGTTGACACATCAGCCTCCTCTTCCTGTTCCTCTTTAATCTGTGGAGGTTGTGGTTCCTCCTGGACCAGACTGGGGCTCCTCTTCTCCTCATGTTCAGATGAAACCTCTTTACACACAGACAGAAGAGGTAGCATCAGCACTATTATGTTGTGTGTTACTAGGCATGTTAATGACTGTCGGGACCGGAAAAGAGGGGGCACAAGTACACCAGACTAGGAGCAAAGGTAGTCAGTAGGAAGTATCCACCCACTTGGGAGTATGTACATGTATGTGGCGAGCTGTCAGTCAGTGTTCCCGTCCTGGCAATAAGTTGCCTATTGTAAAGTAATTGTTGTGTGGCGTCTTCAGTATATCTTCAGTATCTTCAAGATACTACGAGCACCACTGAACTCAAAGTATAGTTCAGCTAGTAGCTTATTTTTGTAGTAGTAGTAGTAGTAGTAGTAGTAGCTTATCTAAGCTTGTATTGTTTGACATGAATCATGAACCAACCTGCTCTGTAGTTTGATGTGTGGCTGTAACATCACGTTCAGCTGTTTATTTTGTGTCTCCAGCAGAGTTTCTAGTGTCTCTATGATAGAGACACTAGAAACTCTGCTGGAGACTCTGCATCCATCCATCTCTTCACTGAGACTGACTGTGTGCATGATGTGCATCAGTGTTGTTTTTAGTGTCATGTACATTTCTGATATTGATTCTAATAATTAAAACAGTTGCAAGCAAAACTCATGAGAGTCGCCTGCTTAGCTTAACACACACACACACACACACACACACACACACACACACACACACACACACACACACACACACACACACACACACACACACACACACACACACACACACACACACACACACACACACACACACACACACCTCGCGTTGAAAGTAATGTAAACCATGGTGTTTACCAACCTGCAGTGTAAGGATGGATGTCCATATCAAAATCAATTTCCAGCAGTTTGTTTTGTGTCTCCAGCAGAGTTTCTAGTGTCTCTATCTCTCTCTGGAAGAGGTTGCACATGAACTCTGCAGCCGCACTGAGGCGCTCCAACACAAACACTCTGACATTAAGCTTCACACTACAAACATCAACACCACGCTGTTTTTCCAAAACACACAATATCTCCTCTCCCACCGACGTCATGTGTTCACTTATCGACAGCCGTACAGACTCCATTTGACACATTTTACCTCCTTTAAGAGACATTTTAACCATTAAGCTCTCTGTTCTTACAGTGAGGCTGCCGGCCATTCAAAATAAACAACAACAACAACAACACACACAGTTACTTCCGGGTCAACGTGTTTCAAGCGTGCGCAGCAAAGGATCCAGGCACTCTTGCCTTTCGCCGCCTGGTGGAGCTGAGGAGGTGTGTAACTATCATAGGTTACATTTGATTGATTGATTGATTGATTGATTGATTGATTGATTGATTGATTGATTGATTGATTGATTGATTGATTGATTGATTGATTGAATATTTTATTAACAGTTTGCAGGTTGTACAGAGGTACGGTTTACATTGTCATACAATGTAGGTTAGAGAGACATAGGCTACAGAAATGTGTAATCAGTGAATACATTCATACAATTTCCAATGTGTACTGAACAAATATAGCAAAAAAAACAACAACATGGTGATATGGAAACTGCTTACAAGTTACAGCTCTACTATTTGATGGTTAATATAATTAGGTCCGTCTAGCTGCTATTCAACAAGCTCATGGGAAAATAAACTATTTATTTATTATGACTGTGTGTATAGCATAGCTATAGCATAGAGTTAAAGGTGTATAGTGCAAAGCAAAGCAAAGCAAAGCAAAGCAAAGCAAAGCAAAGCAAAGTTTGTTGTTTACCCAGGGTGTTGGACTAAGTGCGTATATATTGTTGGTCATATGCCTCTATTTATGAGGAACACTGCCTCACACTTTATTTTGAATAACATGAATGTTGTGCAAAAGTGAAATCAATGTGTACATACATTAAATAATACTTTTCATCATGTATTTTCACAGGATTCCGTTTTTTAAGCTTCTGACTTTGTGTGGACTGTGTTTTCCAAACAGTTTCCTTCCCGGGCTGATTAGAGTTGAAGAATTCCTGGACTCCGAGCTGACAGGAATCTTAAAGATACCATGGTTGTTTATAGACTTATTTATTGTATTGTATGAATATTGGTCTGGATACCAGAGTGAAACAGGCGTGATGTAGTTTCACCTTAAGGCCACAAGAGGGCAGCTGAAGTCTGACCCAACCATGACCCAGCACTGCAGAATGTGAAGAAATAAGCTCAGATGCAGCGGCGGACTGGCCATTTGGCGTACCGGGCAAATGCCCGGTGGGCTGCTGGGCCAGTGGGCCGCTGGGCCAAAAAAAATATATATATATATATTTTCGCTCCCGTTTTAGGATTATTACGGTCATTTCAGGGTCACGTGGCCCAATTATTAGTTAAGTTAATGTTTGGGCTGAGATGCTTTCCAGCAGGGTCCTCAGTGCGGCTGCAGAGTTCATGTGCAGGGCTGGGCTGAAACAGTGAAACAGTGAAACAAGATAGAAGATCTACAAGCTCACAACGCATCACAGTGAGCTTGTAGAGCTGCTATATTCACTATTATTTATATTTTATTTACATTTCTGAAAAATCTTTTTTCTTTAAATACGGCATGCTTTGATATTTTAAAAACAATGTACTTTTGAATACTTTCATTTGTAGTTGAGTAATGTTTCACCAGGAGAATCTATACTTTGACACTGGGGTAGAGTACTTTGGTTCACCACTGCTGCAGCATACAGTGATGTCCAGCAACCTTTACTGACCTGCTACAACGCAGTTGTGTACAATGCACTTCCACAGGTCTTCAGAGCTGGGACCAAAAAAAAATTAAGCCTCTGTGGACATTTTTAAGAACCACTTACAAACACATTTTATAAGGCTGTGATACCACAGCATATGTTCATCATTTTTCTTATTTAGCAGTCTTATAGCCTGGGGGAGGAAACTGTTCTTCAGTCTGCTTGTGCCCACAAGGCCCACTGAGCTATCTCTGCTCTGGGAAACCTTTAACGCCTACTTGAGAGGGCAGATTATCTACTATTACGTTCTATACATAAATCACAAATATCTAGACAGATGGAACAATGGAAGCTCATTTCAGAGGCTGATAAGAGTTCATGCTGTTTACCACAACTGGGTGTGCAGAATTCAGGGCCAGCAACTATAAGATCTGCCTGGCCCATTCTTCATTTATTTACTGTACTTTGCCTTTAGTACAGTCAAACACTTTGTCTAAAAAAAAGTCCTTGCTGTCTTCTTTCCATTGGGGTCCTAGGTATTCAATTCATCAACATATAAAATAGCACCAAACATTCAATATCATCACAAATATAAAACACTATTATGTACAGAGTAGGAAAAGGGGGGGGGTCCACCGAATCCACTGTGGTGCAACCAGCTTTGTCGGGCGTCTATACGAACACAATACGAACACAATGCCCGTGTTTGGTTCGGGGGAGGGAAGCCGGACGGGGAGGGTGATATTGGTCATTGCATGTACTGCTACGGGCTGGGCGGCACCTGTCAGTGGGGAGTGTTGGGCGGGAGAAGTAGGACGAAGGCTCTACGTCCTCCCGGTGGGGGCTCCTCAATGGTAGGTGAGTCAGTAGGATACAACAGCAGTGACAGCACAGAAATGTGTGTGGGGAGGAATCAATTGGCAGAACAACTAAATTGGGGAGAAAAAGGTGGTAAAACATGATTGGACGCACAACAGAAGTGAAAATAGCGGACCTACAAGCTCACATATCATGTGTTGCGATGAGCTGAAAAATAAAGTGAAGGTGGTTAAGTGTGTCTGTGGGTTTTATAAATATTTAACCAATGAAAAGTATTCGCAAGAGCTTGTGACTAAATAACAACACATGGAACATTGGAAACACTGGTTCCTTTTTCCATTTCCTGAAAAGCAACGGTTTTGGACATACAAGGTTCCATCAAGGGTGAGATATCAGGGTGAGATGCCTGTAAAGTTCTCACACACAGTCTGTCAGGCAGAAACCTTGCATAACTCTTTGTGATGTTTGGTAAATGAATGCCCTACTTCACCGTATTTCAAAATATTTTTTAAAATAATAATAAAAAAGGAATGGCTTTGGAGGCCATACTGTACAAGGTTTCCACCCGACAGCAATGATACACTGTATTTGCCACTCATGTCAGCTCAAGTTAACTCAGGTTTATTAACTGAGCCTTTGGATAATGAACAGAACATTCAGTGACTTTTATTCTAATGTTGTGAATCCCCTGCTGATCTGGGTTTAATCATGGGTACTTTCTTTCTTTTTTTCAAGGCCTGGACATTCCGTCTGTGAATGAAGATTCAAGGGCATTATAGGTAACCGCATTACCCTCTGCAGCCTCCACTCTGCAATGTACACATATTAGCCACTTGAAGCCTAGCTTCCCTATTCTGGACACGTCAATACAGGCAAACATTGTGCGAAAATAGCCGATCTACAAGCTCACAGCGACCTGTTGTGAGCTTCTAAATCGGCTATTAAAAAAAATAGGCCAATTATTTTTTACCACTTTTTGAGTGTGTGTAACAGACTCCTATAAACAGCCTGCAAAAAAGGGAGGAGTTAGGGCCTTATAAGGCATTAAATGGGAGGAGTAAGGGGCGTGCACTCGCGTTCATATTTATATCCCTTGGAAAGGGGTCGTGTCTTTAAAAAAAGACGAGGCCCAGCCCAGGCAGAGCCCGTTCACCGATTGGTTGTGATATTGCCCTGACAACCAACAACAACCAATAGAACCCACGACTGCCCCTTCGGGCTATAGAATCTATCCTCCTGGAGATCCTACTAACCAGGGGAGGATTATCCAACGGGCCTAGTGGGCCCAGGCCCAGGGGCCCCTGAGCTAGGGGGGACCCTGAGCTTGAGCCTTCTTTTTTTTTTATGTTTAAAAAAAGAAAATGTATGATATCGAACTGTTTGGTGCTACTATATGTTTATGAATTGAATACCAAGGACCTCAATGGAAACAACTGTACTTGTGCTGTTTTTTACATTTCTGCCTAATAAAATATTCATCAATCCGCATGACCGTCACTGTTATTAACTTTGGGGGCCCCTGCAAAGCCCATATATATATATATAAATATATATATATATATATATATATATATATATATATATATATATATATATATATATATATATATATATATATTTATATGTATATTTTTTCAAGAAATAGAAAGCTTGTTGTGTGAGCTACAAATGAAATGTAGCCTACACTACTACACGACTGCATAGAATTGATAGATAGGGGGAGCCCTAGGTGAGTTGAGGTGTCTCAGGTGAGGTTACCGGTCACGAGGTCAAACAACAAACAGGAACACATGAGCAACAACAACACAACTACACAAAAAATGGAGCACAGCAAGGGTTTGAGTGGAGCAGCGAAAAGAAAGCTGAGAAAAACAATCGAGGAAAGCAGCAATTCTTAATAGAGTTCCTTGCATTTCCATTTTTTTCAACAAACAGAGTTCAAATGACGAGAATATCACTGTGAAAGAAGAGGCCGCGGCGGCGGATCACCAATCCATCGTGGAAGGTGGTGAAGTGGAAGTTGAACAGGCTGTTAGCAGCACTGCTGCACGACTGGAGCAGCTGTTTACTGGTGGTGATGATGATACCGCAACCGGACCGACACCACCATCACTGTTGGTGGAAGAAGATGATGATGATGATGATGATGAAGAGGAGGCGCAGACGGGTGAAGGCCAGCGGTCTCCGTCTGCTAGCTTCATGGAGGATGAATTGGACTTAATGGAGCCTCCTGAAAGTGAACCAGCGCAGGGCGAGGCTAAGGAGCCTTGGTATTGACAGAGGAGTTAAAGTGTTCCACAATAGGTGTGCACATTATCCAGCCTCTGCAAGGACTGGCAATGATGGAAAGACTCGAGTCTTAAATAATGAGCACCTTAAATGCACACTGCACAATCAACAGGTTGTAGAGAGAGAGTGGATTATCTATTCCCCTTCCACAGGGAATATGTATTGTTTTGCCTGCAAGCTATTTCCCCCCAAAGCGCATCAATTTGTTACTGGCTTCTCTGACTGGAAGCATGCAGAGCGCATTGGGCAACATGAGAAAAGTCTAGAACACGTAGCCTGCATGCTTGCCCTGCATAATAGAGCCACAGGTGGTACCATGGACTCCCTCCTTATAAAGCAGATGGACACAGAGAGGCAATATTGGAGAGAGGTGCTTAGGAGAGTTGTCGCTGTCATCAAGTTCTTGGGGGAGAGGGGTCTTGCATTTAGGGGACATGATGAATTGCTAGGCTCACCACACAATGGTAACTACTTGGGCATTTTAGAATTGTTGGCACGATTCGACCCATTCTTGGCAGAGCATATCCGACAGTTTGGACAGATGGTTAAGGGTAGTGTTTCGTATTTATCTTCAACGATTTGTGAAGAGTTTATTGAACTCATGGGAGAGAAAACAAAAAAAGCAATTGTAAAGGAATTACATGACGCAAAGTATTTCTCTGTAATTGTTGACTCGACCCCCGATTTATCCCATGTAGATCAGCTCACCTTTATATTTAGATTTGTGAATACAGCAGGCCAAGTAATAGAACGCTTTCTAGGATTTGAGCCCATCACTAGTCACAAAGGGAAAAGCTTAGCAGAGACTGTTATGTCTATGGTGTGCAATCTTGGATTAGATCTGGCAAACTGTCGTGGCCAATCATACGACAATGCCAGTAATATGTCTGGTAAATTCAACGGAGTGCAGGCGCACCTAAAGAAAAGCAATCCTTTAATTCACTATGTCCCATGTGCTGCCCATTCTTTAAATCTGGTAGGAGTAAACAGTATTGAAGCCTGTAGTGATTTAGTTGGCAAATATTTTGACCTACAATACATTCTCCTCCTCCTCCACACATCGCTGGGCCACAGTATTTGGAGATGCAAGTGTGCGCATCGATCTAACTCTTAAAACAATATCCAATACGCGCTGGAGCTGCCGCGCTGACTCAACAAAAGCACTGTGGAATTTTTAAAAAAAAATTCAAGAGAGGCTCAGGATTGTGTGGAGGATGAAGAAGAAAACAGGGACACGCGCAAGGATGCGCTGTCCGCGCAATTGGAAACGCTGGAGATGGCGTTCATGGCTGTGTTTTGGGACACTGTATTGTCACGAATTAATGCAACTAGTGCTGTTTTGCAGCGAAGTGATATCGCACTTGACGTTGCAGTTAAGGCACTCAAGTCATTACGCGATTTTGTGGCTGCATAGAGGGACCTTTTGACCATTTTGAGAGGGCCGCTCTGAGTGTACCTGGCATCAGCCAGATTTACAGACATGACAGCCAGCGAAAAAAGAGACACAAAACCTTTGCTGACGAGAGTGGGGAGCAGGATGTAGAGCTTGATGGAAGACGCAAGTTTCAGGTAGAGACCTTCAATGTTGCTATTGACACTCTGGTCCAGAGCCTGGGACACCGCCTTCAGGCCTATGAGCACCTATACAGTTTGTACAGTGCGCTCTTCTGTGCGCAAGAGGAGACCAATGCCTCAGTAATGGAGAAAGCTGAGATTCTGGCATCTGCATACCCGTCTGACCTAAATGAGGAGTTAGGCAATGAACTAATTCAGTTCCGATCTTTTGTGAAGTTTGAAGATGACAGAAGCGCCCAAGGACTGCTCCGAATCATCCTAGATGTAGATGGTGGCCTGCAATCAACGTTTCCCAATGTGTATGTAGCTTTGCGACTGTTTCTGACTCTGCCCGTCAGTAATTGCGAAGGGGAGCGATCCTTCTCCCTCTTGTCCAGAGTGAAAAATGAACTGAGAACCAAAATGACCCAGAAACGCCTAAAAGCACTTTCACTGATGGCCATAGAGAGTGAGCTGACCCAAAAAGTGGACTTTGATGACATTGTGGATGACTTTGCACGGACCAAAACCAGATTTTTTTTTATATAAGGTAAGACTATTTCATGATTAATTTAGGTTTTCTGTGTGGCACCATAACTTGCTGTAATTGTTTGAGTTATTATTTGGTTAATAGAAGTGGCGTGCATTAAGGTAAGACAATGTGGTTAATCATAGCCTATTGGATGCCATAATTTGAACACTTAATTTGCACTATATAATATATATATATATATTAAATGAGTGGGGCTCGCTGTGTATTGTAAATATTCAGCACCATGGAAAGCACTGTTTGCAGGTGCGTGCAAGCAAAAATGAAAAAAGGAAAAAGCCTTAAATGCTAGGGAGACAGACAGATAGACAGACAGACAGACAGAGTCAGACACACAGAACCTTGAAGTCTTGGAAATTTATTCAACCCCCCCCATTCTCACCCCATTTTTACAGCTGTTCCAAAGAAGACGAGGGAAAAGAGAGAGAGAGGCAGACGGAGAGAACGAGCGCTTATACACGCCGTCCCCGCCCACGGCCCGCAAGTTGGCCGCAACTAGGCCTACTGATCTGATTTGCAAATTGCAATATAATTCAAATATAATAATTGGTCTTAATAAATGTTCTCCATTTTGATTTTGAAACAGAAACCTTGTTGTGTTGTGTTATTATCTATACTTTGTCCCAAATGTCAGGCTCACCCGCCGCCACTTTAAATGTGTTTGTGGTTGAGTGTGTGCTGTTGGCTTTAACGTGAAGTAGATGCTGTGTAGTGGAGCTGTGACAGTCACAAGTGGACAGACAGACTGGGAGAGTGTGTTGTTACTGTTGTCCCCAGATTGCTGGTTTTATTGTTGTTTGAGTTATAGGTAAAACATGTATTATAGCCTATCTGCCGCCGTGCAGAGACGTTTTTAACCAAAAAAAACCCCTAAAAATGTCCCTTAATAACCGCAATATAACCGAACAATTTCTTTATATTTAAGTTATAGGTAAAACATGCATTAGGGGAAAACCGGGACGAACGACACGGAGGGACGGTTGCAAGTCGGACCTTTTTTCATGCTACATTCCTCTTCTTCTTCGGTCGAAAATATCAGACACGATATTTTTCCCAGTTCTGATCAAAATTGGCAGAGTTGAAGCCACTTTTGTGTATTTCCACACTGTAGTAAAAAATACCCTACTTGAGTGTTTTCCATTTGTACTGCTGTGTTTATTTGGTGCCGATTGTAAATGGATTTTGTCTGTTAGGCTAATCTGTGGGCTAACTCTCAGTGAAGGTTCCATTGAAAAATATTCATTAGCTTTTGTGCTAGCTAGCAAAACATCCGGGGAGGGCAGGGAGGGACGAACGGCGCATTACGTTGCTCGGTGCATTACGGACAGGGAGGGACGAACGGTGCATGTGTAACACAAAGTTGAGGAAACAGACAGAGGCGACATTAACATGATACATTTATTTGACTATCAGCATGGTCATTTGCTCGTAGGATTCTACTGAAGCATCAATGAGAGTTAGATGCCAGAAATGTAACTTATGTGCTTGTTATAGGACATTTCATCCGACCACGCCGTCCGCCTCCCGTGTATGCACCGTTCGCCCCGACTGGTGGCCGTGTGCGGAGAGTAGCGCAACGTCACTTTACTTACCGATTGCGTTCAACTCGTTTCACTAAAATTAAAACGGACTGCGGGTAATGGGAGAGGACAAGTGTCTCTTGTTCACAAAAAAGTATGGTTACATGAAATTAATTAATCTCTGTGCAGGGAGGGAAATAGAAAAGGGTGCGCCGTTTGTCCCCGCCCTCCCCTATATTAGCCTATCTGCCGCCGTGCAGAGACGTTTTTAACCGAAAACCCACCCGCTCGCGCGCAGGTGGGTTTTCATCCTAGGTTTGTCTACCTGGTTCGCGGTTTTCCACCCCCATTCTGAATCCCCATAGACGTATTTAATATCACGTCAAATAAGAACTGTGTTCCAAAAATAAACAAATGACCCCGGCGGTTTTACTCTTATAGATATGAAGCATCAACTGACGGTGAGAAAACGCTAATGTTACTTCCGCCGAATAGGTTAAATTTTCGCCAGAAACAGACTGTATCGAATATAAGTGACTGACTATCATAAACGATACAGAACCTCCTCCCTGACAATATCGCCGAGACAGTTTGTTTATTTTTGGACCACAATTCTTATATGAGACGATTCTATGATGACCCAATGTTATTCTCCATAGCTAAATTACTTTACGAACCTGGGGATGAACGAGTGACGTCAGGACTTCTGTACTCTATAGACATATAAAGGTAGACGCATAGACATATAAAGGTAGACGCCTCCTTCGGCTCTGAGGCATTGGTATCTCGGGCGCCATTTTAGAGTAGGCAAGCTTCCGGGTGTGTCACAAAAGGGGGCGTTCGGTAGGCCAATCAGAGGCAGGTGGGGGCGGGTCTTTTAGTAAGAGGCAGCCGCGCAGCAAAAGTCAGTTAGACACGTTGTGATTGGCCAGTAGTCTACGCGCTGTGATTGGCCAGTAGTCACTTTGAATGGTAGCTTGCCTACTCTAAAATGGCGACCGCGATACCAGTCGCTCCAACGAACTGCAGAGGCCAATGAGGTATCTAGGTTTCTATATCTATGGGTAGACGCCTCCTCCGGCTCTGAGGCGTCTGTATCTCGGGCGCGCTTCAGCTTCCGCAGGGCTAGCGTGAAACTTCCGTGTGCGTCACAGAAGGGGGCGTTCGGTAGGCCAATAAGAGGCAGGTGGGGGCGGGACAACTAGATTCTCACAAGTCCTGGAAAAGACACGCTCTGATTGGCCAGTAGTCAACGCGCTGTGGTCAGTAGTCACTTTGAGTGGCAGCTGGCCCTGCGGAAGAGCCAAGTATTCGATACAGGTCGCTCCAATGAACTGCAGAGGCCAATGAGGTATCTAGGTATCAAGGGGTATTTTTACTTTACAGTAGTATTTCCAATTTCCTGTACTTTTACTTCTACTCCACTACATCTCAGAGGCAAATATTATACTTTTACTTCTCTACAATTACTGGAAAACTTTAGTTAGTTACTTTGTAGATTTAGATTAAAGTAATACTAGGTAACGTTTTCAACAAAACTAAAGTTAAATTGTATATCTTTTGCGAGTGGCAAAAGTTTCACAACACCCACTCCGTGAATTTCACCCCCGGAAGCCTTTTATTTATATATTTTCTATTGAACGTGTACGGGGGGGACTTTCCCGGGAAAATGACGTTCCTGGCCAACGTCATGACGTCGTGGCCGACGTCCTCAGGAACTACCGCAACGGTTTCCTGTTTGGCCAGGAACTACCGCGCTATTAACAAAAAGGAACCTCACGCTGATTTTAAGATAATGTAGGATTGGAAGATCGAAAAAGAACAGAAAAAGAAAGCACAGCTCATGGTAACTAATGCTCCACTGGCTAAGAGAAACGATCCGTAGATAGTATAAAACAATTAAAAGATCGCTTTTTGAAACGCTTCCGGCTTCCGGTGAAAACTAATGGAATTCTGGGTAATCGAGGACTAGGGAAATTGTATGCAGTGACGGTAGTGACCAGCAGAGGTTGCTAAAAATCGTTAGTTGTGATTTTGCATTGTACAACTTTAATATTACAAAACATACATTACCCACTTCAGCCCTATACGTTTCGGCCATTTGAAAATAGCTGATCTACAAGCTCACAATGCGTTGCGATGCATTGTGAGCTTGTAGATCTGCTATTTTCTAAAGATTTCTATACATTTGAAAATTTGTGAAGCGGGACATTCTGCATCATAAGTACTTTTTACTTTTGGTACTTTAAGTACATTTTGATACCAATACTGTTGTACTTTTTTACTCAAGTAAATGTTTAATTCCTGACTTTTGCTACATTGCAGTATTGGTACTTTCATTAAGTTAATTTTTTTTTAATGTGAAACACATCAACATATTAAGAAAACAAGAAGATATGTTGACAACTAATAGAGTTGATAAAGGGTCGTAAATCCTGCTCTATGTTAATTAAAACTATTTGTAGTTAAACAGCTGAAAACCCAGTGTAAAAAGGATGAGACGAAATCAAAGACAGACACAGGCCGGTTCTCAAATTAAAAGGTTGACATTGTATTAAGAGAAAGAATCAATCCACGAGGCACCGTACAGCAAAAATATCTCTCTCCCTAAACAGTCAATGATCACAACAGTTATACACAAATTAAGTTGTTATCAGCTCTGACGATGACATCGGGCCATGAGGAGCCTTGCTCGTAGGTTGAGAGAGAAGATGGCAAGCGGATGGTGTGACAGTTTATCTTGGACAAACAGCGTCCAATAGTCTCAAACAACACGTTGACCTCAACTCTGACCGGCGTCGCTGGAGGTGTTGTTGCTTTGTCATAGATGGTCAAGTTAACTCCAATGAGCTGTTATTGTATTCCTCCAGAGATAATCAGTGACCTTGGAGGGCCTGCGCTCTGTACAGCTCAAAACACATGCAGTCTCTAGAGGAAAGGAGAGACCTGATACGAGGATTAGTTTTGTCCAACCTCGAACTTAATAAAATCATAAGATTGGTAGGCAAACTTGAGTTATGCCAAGATGGCACACTAAAATAGGATATGATGGCATATATATCAATATTGTCGACAAAATAACTCTAACAGTTCTTGTGGACAAAATTGGTAGATGACGTCGAAATAATATGTAATTAATTAATTAATATAAGAAAACAGATACATGTAGACTTAAATACCTTTTTAAATTGTATTAAAGGACTATAAGGGCAAAAACAAATGTTTCTTTGTTCAGATAACATACACATTTTTACTTCTTCAAAAGGACTGTATTGTTTATTAATTTGGAAGCAAAATGGTTATATTTCATGAGTAAATAATCAGCGTTAGTAGGATGAAATCTTACATAGACTTATAGAATAATTAGAATGGTAAGTGGGTTCTATATGCTGTTAAATGAGAAAAATGACATCACCTCATAAGTTCCCAGAATAAGGTATTATAATTATAAACAGATCTGTCAAACCTTTCTTTATTTTATTTTTAAGGCCATCCCTTTGCAGGATGGCAGGATCTGAATTTATTTAACTTTTAACTTTTCCTGAAAATCCCACAATGTATGTACCACCAGGAACTTTAGCCAACATAGTCTTGTTTCCAAGAAGCTGTTGTTTCAGGTCCCGCCCCCAAGTGTGTATAGGCTCAGTCGAATTTTAGCCCTACTTCTCCTTGAAGCAATACTGTGGGTAGATATTTTAACCCTAAGCAAAATAATTTATGGCGGGAAAAACTCACGTGATGCCTCTTTACTCACACAGACGTATAGGACCTACTTTTCCTCTTTGAGCAGTCGAGAGGAAAGGCTTCTGTCACTCAATTTAACCAGGAAGATTATTTAATCTGTAAATGAATTAACCACAGAATTACTGTGTGTAGAAAGTGTACATGAAATGTATTTGACAAAACATAAGTAGTTTAAAACAGTTAAGAATTCTTGAATAATATAATACAAAGGTTGTCCATCGGAGTTTTAGACCCTCAGTCTCCCCTGGGGAGGTTTTGTAAACTTCGATTACCCCTGGGGCAAGATCTGAAATGGATGAATGTGACTAAGACTGTAGATTAGTATTTATCGTAAAATGACTATGATAAATGACAAAAAAAACAAAATCAAAAAGATATTAATCAAATCACATTTAAATCAAGTTAATCAACTATTCTCATTTAAATCAAATATTCACCAACTCCCTCCTCTTGACACAATACTATATATATTCTATATATATATATAGTGTGTCAGAGAATTATTTTTTTTAATTTTTTTTATACATTTTAAATATTTAAAATAAAAATGTAACGACAAGTTCAAAAAATGTTTTAAGTTAAAAATGATCAAATATTAAAAAAAGTTTTTTTTTTTATAAATCAAAATGACGTTATAATCTTTGTGATATTATGTGTTAATGTTTTCTAAATAATATTATAACATATTGAATCTTATAAGGGTTAATTTAACTGAGATGGGTTAAATTGAATTCAATGTCGTTAGGATGATATTGCCATAGTTATGTGTTAGTTACCAGGGAAGCTAACACTGCCTGTAAGGAATTATGGGTAATGGAGTAGATAAGAGGTCATTTTGGAATGAGTTGCCATAGCAACGTGGCTGTTACAGACCCTAACGGAAAC
>NC_137614.1:1553726-1561226 GCF_963280865.1 Gymnoscopelus braueri
AGCAATTAGGGGTTAAGAGTCTTGCTTAGGGACAAATTTCATTTCATCGACACATTTGCTTGCCTGGCCTGGAATCGTAACTGGGGCAACCCGGGCCTCTGGCTCCCTAGGCGGGCTCACTAACCACTCAGCTATGGCCGCAGTACTGACTGAGGCATTGGATAGACAGAATTGGATTTTATATGTGGTAAGTTATCATACAGCATGGGTTGCTTATTATATACATACAAGCTCATAACGCGTCACATTGTAGATCGGCTGTATGTGGTTACTGTAGGTGTTGTATTAATAATTACATCCGCAAAGTAACAAGTAACTAAAGCTGTCATCTGCTGTAATTGTAGTAGAGTAGAAGTAACAAAATGGAAAGTAAAGTAAAAGTACCTAAAAATTGTACTGTGCATTGTAAGCACTGGTATTGGTACTTGAGTAAATGTACATAGTTACTTTTCACCACCATTGAGGAGCCAATGACTGACAGGCTAGGTATCACCAGGTGCACTGATTGCTAGAGTGCAGAGGAACATGGCTTGATATTAATGGTCTTAACTCAAAATGTATATATCACACAGCTTAGATTTTTTTGATTAAATCGGAGAGTGATGTAAAAAAAATCTGTAGTGTAAAAGTTGCACCTTCATCAAATGTCAATGTATACAGTTTCTTTTGTCTGGGTAGCTCAGTTGGAAGAGCTCTTGACTCTGAACCGCAAGGTCGTGGGATCGAATCCTGGCAAAAGCAACACAGCATATGAGTAACCTGGTTCCCTGGTGTATAGAGCATTGTTACAGGTATAGGCTCATTTGTTTGTTAATGTTGCTACCCTTTAAATGGCCGTGGCCAATAACGTGGCATTGGTCACTTAAAGTTAAATATTTGAGAAACTACACATTATTTCAAAGAAAAAGCCACCAGGCCACTAATGAGTTGTGACAGGTGTAATTGGTGATGAGTGAGAGCAGGTGAGAGGGGTGGATCCAATCCATGGGAATAGAGGGAAGGTTGCTGACTAGATGACTCTTTTCCCACCCTCACGCACCTTAACCTCAGTAAAACAACGACCTAACCTCAAGAAACACTATTTGTAAAACTAAGAATTCCAAATGATGATCACCTCAACACATTGTTGGGGACAGGGATCAAACCAGCGACCTGTGGACTCACAGGCTGCCTCCCTTCTCATTGAGCTAGAGATATGGCCTCCCTGATGGTGTCTGTTGATATCTATAGGTTTTTCCGTCCGTTATGAACCAAGCCTCTGTTTCGCTAACTACTCTAGATCACTGGTTCACAAAACGTTTACCAATAAAGTTTTTTTTTTGTCTCCTCGGAATGGAAACTAGTGAAAATAGTCGATCTACAAGCTCACAACGCGTTGCTATCTGAAAAGTTGTGAGATTGTAGAACGGCTATTTTTTTTTTTTTTTTTTTTTTTTTTTTATCCCGCGATTTTTGTAACCCATATTTTTCACCCGGTGCCAATTTCCTAAGTGATCCTGGGCGCTACAGCAGCCCTACACCAGCACTACACCAGTCCCCCACAGTAGGGAGGCCAGGGCAGAGCTCATGCTTCCTTCAGGCATGAGAGCCAACTGACCTTCTTGTCACCTGACAGGGGGGAGTTTCCCTGGTTGGACGTAGCGAGTGGAAGGAACACGTTATTCCAACCAGTTCCCTTCCCCTCCATCAGGCGCCCCGGCTGTCATGGGGGAGGCGGTATAGCGACCAGGATTACTACATGTTTTTGTGAGGGTATTAACTACCCTAGGAGACACGGGGAGAACATGCAAACTCCACACAGAGTAGGCCCTTTCGCCAACCCCACCTACGGTATGGGCGCTGATGACGAACGGCTATTTTCACAAGAAAGTATGTCATACATAAAAAACAACTACTCTCAAAAAAGCATTTCATGTTATTTTTAAAAAAATGCACATGTCTGATTTAACAGGGTCATGTATTGTACAATGCAATTTAAATGTAAACTGTAATGAGTGGGATTTCGACCGGGGACCTTTGAAACATGAGGCTATTCTTTATTGATTGAGCTATTCAATCCACAGCCTCAGACAGTGAGAAAGGAGAATCCAACAAAACAAAACAAAAGGGCGAATGAAGTACTTCATACATTGAAAATAACTACTTTCAAATAAGCATTTCACGTTATCTTTAACAATTGCACATGTATTCATTGATAGTCATGTTGTGTGCAATGCAATTATAATGAAGTCTACATGAGGCGGGATTCGAACCGGCGACCCTGTGGTCTCAAGGCAGATGATTAGCGACCAACAGACCTGTACTGGTGAAAAAGGTGCTCACACATTTGACACAGTTTCACGCAAATTGCTCAGCTTAAATGTTTTTCAAACTGCTCAATATGGCGTCAAATCTAAGGGCGAAGCTTACTGGTCAAAGTGATAGATATGTTCCTCATGAGTCAAGGCACATGTGTAAGCAAGTTTCACGGCTGTCGGCCAAACGAGGCTTTTGCCTGTTTAAAGTTTGCATTTTCAAAAAATTGCTATAGCGCCCCCCTTTGACCAATTGGAGTAAGATTGGTTTCAGTGATACTTGGAATGACCCTCTACATTATCCAAAGTTTCAAACAAATGTGAGTCTACTCTGCATGTACGTGTTAGGGGCAGACGAATAATTTTAATAAAACTGCAATATTCATTGGCTTATAAAAGCTTAACGTTTTCACTTATGGAAAATCCGCTTGCTCACGTCTGTCGGCATAGGTCCAAAGTTCATGTGTATAACGTTTCGTGCAGATTGCTCAAAGATCCCAGGAAGAGATAGATTTTTACTGTTTTTCATATAATTCAAAATATTGGGAAATCTAAAGGTCAAAGGTCAAAAGTCATGAATATGAAAGTTGTTAGGCATGAGGAGACGCATGTGTGTATTGAAGTTTCATGGCTGTAGGTCAAACAGGGCATGAGTTGTACCTGTTCAAAGTCAATTGAGTGAAACAGCGCCACCCTTTGGCCGATAGTTGTGAGTTTTGTTTCTTAGCCGTTTGGCATAGCCCTCTACCATATTGCCGAGTTTCGTAAAAAGCGACCACACGGTTGGGCCAGAACTGAAAAAACGGCGGAAGAAGAACGCCTACAATCTCAATAAAGGCTTCGAGCCTGATAGGCCTCGAAACCTTAATAAAGGCTTCGAGCCTGATAGGCCTCGAAACCTTAATAAAAATACAAAATAATTGTAATTATGTATATAAAAGTAAAAATTAAAAATTAAAAAAAATACATATTACTTAGTGATGTGCTTTTATTTGAGATAAAGTGTGTTAATATGACTTATTTTTACAGTGTTAAAATTGCCCCCAACCACTGTTACAACTGCCCCCGTCACAGGGCTCAGATCCACAGTCTAATGACATCTAGCTCTGTCATTAGACTGTGTGTGTGTGTGTGTGTGTGTGTGTGTGTGTGTGTGTGTGTGTGTGTGTGTGTGTGTGTGTGTGTGTGTGTGTGTGTGTGTGTGTGTGCGTGTGTGCGTGCGTGCGTGCGTGCGTGCGTGTGTGTCTGTGTTTGTGTGTGTGTGTTTGAAGTAGTATAGTATTTCACTGGCTGTTTGATTGAAGTTAATGTTATCTCTTGGATCTCTTGAAACAGAGGCGAGTGTGTTTTGGGACGAGCGTTTCTTTTATTCCATTCCAACCACCATGACATGTAGTAGGGCAGTTTAGAGGCTCCGTGAGCACCCCAAAAACACATCTCTGAAACCTGTTTTTTTAGGACCCTAAAGGTGTCTAGTTATGATTTCTTCTTGTTGCCCTGGTTATTTATAATAACCACTTTAATGAATTCCTTGGGTCAAAATGATATATACAAATGTGTTCATTTTGTCGCTGTATGTTGCTTACTTCAAGAGTTATGGTATTCTCTGTTATCACCATGTTTTGGTTTGGGTTGGGGGTAGGTGTCAGAAAGGGTTAAAAATAAACCCCATGGGACATTAGTTGACCAGGGCAACAAGAAGAAATCATAACTAGACACCTTTAGGGTCCTAAAAAAAAAACAGGTTACAGAGATCTGTTTTTGGGGTGCTCACGGAGCCTCTAAACTGCCCTACTAATGTGCCATGTGATTTCATTCACGGCTTGTTTACAAGTCGAATTTGGGGAAACAAAATAATTAGGAGCTCAAAAACATAATGAGAGGATACAAGAGATATCTGTGCAACAGCTGCAAAGTGTGCATATTTAAGAAATACTTTTAAAATGTGGTATGTGGTTGCACTGTATTTTAATGACGTGACGCGCACGTCGCTTAACACCTACAACAGGTCACACAATGGACAATTGATATGCATCTAGGCTTATTCCTATGTTAATTTACCTGGTGTGAGTCGGGAGCCTTTGTAAACTTTGTTGAGGTGTGAATTTAAAGTTGTTTTAAATCTAAGCCGTCCCATGCAGAGCTGGCCCACCGAATAGGCAGAGTAGGCAATTGCCTAGGGCGCCATTAGGCTGGGGTGGCGCCCACCAAGCCAAGATTTACGTTTTTTTATTATTATATATAATAGAAAAATATACATATTTGGTCCTGATTCACTAAGTTGTTCGTAAATAGTGCCTAAATAAAGTGACTAAAGGGGTGCATATTTTCGATAAGCACAAACGGACGTCTGTGCCAACCGGCGTGTAAATCTCTGATATGTGTGTATCGCCGGTCTTCCTCATTTTTGTCTGACAGTCAGAGGCGATTTCACGTGGAGAAGGATTTGCATTGCTCCATGTCCCATTTAAGACCATAAAAGGCAACCGGAAACTGACGGAATACATCAATACTCTTCAAAAGGGACTGATCTACAAGCTGACAAAGCGGCGCTACGCACCGCATGACCAGGGGCCAGGCCGGACTTACCGTTGGGCTAGGGTGGGCTGCAGCCCAGGGGCCCCAAACTGGGGGGGCCTCTGAATATTTTTTTTTATGATCAAATTGTAAAGTATTGCAATCCAATTCAAGTGAGATTTGTGTTTAGTTATTGTATATTTAGTTTATAAAACATTGAGAGCTTCTGCTCTGCTATCCACACTGCAGACAGTGCCTGTGGTGGCTGTCAAAGCCTGATCCGGTCTATAGCCCGCCTACTGTATCCAGTATTTTCCACACACACACATACATAATGCAACCATTCTACATACTACTCCACCGAATTAACCGAATTAAAGTAACAAAAAAAAAAAACGCAAAAAACTATTTTCGCACGAGCATGCGTGCCAGGGGGGCCTAAAAAATTGGGCATGACAAATTGTAGATTCAGCGCAAGCGAGTCCCTCACACGATTAAACGTGTATAAAGTAAATAGCCAACTCTCACGTGTAATGAAGAGAATAAGAAGTTTGTTTACAGTTTAACCTCACGATTCCTAATAAAACTTGGAATGGATATTATATTGTTACGTCCCTGTCTAGGGGAAAAAGAGATGCAACATAAAGTGGGAGTGAAACCCGTTTTTATTTAGAACTTAATATATATTTACACAAGCTTAAATAGACTTTAATGCGTGTGTGCGGGCAGGGGTGATTGCCTCCATAAGATAAATCATAAGCATGATACGTTTGACATTTCAAATCCGTTTCAATATGCAAATAACTTGACCTGTATTGTTAGAAGGATGCATTCCAGATAATTTAAGTGCTGCATTCATCGATAGGTATGTGCAGAAACCGTTTTATTAGTTTCATGGTAAAGCAAAGTAGAACATGACGCAAACATGCACATGCAACGGCCACGTGCCATGTGAATGGCAACGACGTGCCATACAGCACGTTAAGTTACATCTCTTTGATAAGACTTTCAGAGGAGATAATAAACACCTTTCTATCTACTCAGATAACGCCCAATACAAATTCATTAATATTAATATATAATTGTTTTGTTTTAAATGTTCTAGCCTTGACCATCATGCAGTCTTATGCAAACGTTAAAATGTAAATTAGATAGCATGTTATTTAGACAGATGTCAGGTCATTGTTGACCTGGTTGGCATCCTGAGTGTGTGTATAGTTTCAATGTACATTATTTATTTATTTTTTGATATTATTATTATGATGATAGGTTATTTTATTGGTTTATCTATGATCCTAGATTACTGAGGCACTACACTATGCATTTGATGTATTACCTCGAGTTGGACCTATATTTGTGAACTTTTACTCAAGCACATTATTGATCTGGAGCAAAACTCGTTGATGAAAAAAAGTTATTCTCATGTAAACATCGCCCCCAGTGTGTAAGGACCTGTACCGTTCGTCAGTAGAGTTGCAGCTTAATTCCATACATTGCATTTTTTTTAGATACATACACAGCCACAGAAAACACAATGAGTGTTCATATGGCTGTGGATGGAAGACATGCAATAATATCCTGCTATATTGTAACCTTATCAATCACCAGAAAAACAATCCGACGTTCATCTACAGTCACTGCTAATGATTCTAGAGTGGGCAATTAGACTGGAGCAAGCGTCAGCTAAATTATATAACTATTCACATCAAAACACAATGGTTTTTGCTAGGCAAAGATACACCCTTTGCCATGCACTTATTTCCATGCATAGCCTATAGGCTCACATGTACAATTTTTGTCATTCATATTTATTGATGTTATTCACATTTGTAATGCATATGCAATGTAATGTTTTCATATCGGTCAAGGTGCGCTGTCACAATGTTTCCGCATTACATCTGCATGTTTTTATAGTGTGTGCGTGTCCGCACGTGTTGCGCGCGTGGACGAAAATGCGCGTGCCCGTGAATGCGCATGCATGTACGCTCCCCCACTTCTAAAAGTAGCACTACAACACTGAACACACACACTCTCACATTGGATATGTTATCCAATTAATTCTTGTTCTCCCCAATTTAGTCGTTATACCAATTGATTCTTCCCCACACACATTTCTGTGTTGTCACTGCTGTCATATCCTACTGACTCACCTGCCAGTGAGGAGCCCCCACCAGGAGGATGTAGAGCCTTCGTCCTACTCCTCCCGCCCAACACTCCCCGCTGACAGGTGCCGCCCCAGCCCGTAGGAGTACATGCAATGACCGATATCACCCTCCTCCCCGCCCGCCTTCCCTCCCCCGAACACGGGCCAATTGTGTTCGTGTAGACGCTCGACAAAGCCGGATGCACCACGGTGGATTCGAACCCACAACCTCTGTGGTGGTGGGCAGTGACTTTATTGCGCCACTCGAGCGCCTAAATCGGCTATTTTTGGTGAAGGAAATTGGTGTGGAGGGAAAAACTTTGGGGGCCTAGGATAGACCCCTGGATTTCACTTTATGTCAGTGGTGGAAAGTACAATTCTCAATTACTGACCTGAAGTAAAAAATTAATAAAAAAGATACATTAACCAATTAAGCCCTATTTTATACTTATAGCATTTGACAATAGCAGATCTACAAGCTCAGTCTGAACACATCGCATTGTAAGCTTGTAGACATGCTATTTTCTAAAGAAAAGTTTGACAAAA
>NC_137614.1:1566226-1584684 GCF_963280865.1 Gymnoscopelus braueri
CACACTGCAGGCCAAAGAAGTACCTCCACACATTTATTCCACATGTTTTATATTTTTTCAAATATTGAACCTCAACTTTATAATTTTACAATTTTTATAAAGTCAATGGAGAGATTGGGCTGAAACCTTGCCCACTTTGGCGCCATTTGTCATACTAGTGCAGCAGTTAAGCAAACCAATTGTGCATTTTAGGAAAGAAGCATGAAACTTTCAGCATATCATCTACATACCCCAAGGTTTGATGGAAGCATTTCTCAATTGACCTCTGAGACTTGTCAGAGGCTGTACACATTTTGGGCTGTCAAACCCATGTTAAAACCAGAAATGTTGTTTCCTGTAAACCTTTATGATTAAAATGTCATATATAGGCTTAGCAGATGAGTTTAAGCTTGATTCCTAAAAGTTGCATATTGGGCAATTTGAGTAATAAGCATAATCAGCAAATGTATCGCTTAATGAGCAAATTACCTGGAAATAGCTAACATTTTGCGGCTAACATTTTGCGTCCAGTTAACTTAGAAAGGTGACAAAGTCAAAGCCCATGTTTGTGATGTGCAGAAATTCATCTATTATCATGGTGAAGTCATGCAACCTTTCCTCATTTGCACAATTTGCATAAAGTATGTAATAATTAGGCCCAAGACCAGGAAAAAGTCTTGTTTTAGCTGGTAGTCAATTTAGAAAGGTGCTCTTAGAGACTAAGTCTATTTTTGAATATCCAGAAATTAATCTTGCCAAAAAAAAAGCAATTTATCTGGATCCATGTCCATGTATCGATTCTCCACCTTCTCACCTGGATCCTGTGCTCACAACCCTTGTACACCTTGAGAAATCACTGAAAAGCTTTGCCATTAGGTATGAACCCCACACTGGACCTCAAGCGTCATGACATGTATAATCCATTTGAGTGACTGGAAGTGCGATATAAGTCTGTCATCATGCGGGGTGGCAGTGGCTCATGAGGTAGAGCGGCCGCCTTGGAATCCAAAGATTCCAGGTTCCATCCCTGGCTCCTCCTGTCTTTGAGCAAGACACTGAACCCCTACCTGCTCCCAATGATATGGGTATTGTATTTGTGTTTCCTCTACCATTGGTGTGTGAATGTATGGGTGAATGTGAAGTACATTGTAAAGTGCTTTGAAGAGTCAGGAAGACTAGTGAGGTGCCATTTAAATGCAGTCCATTTACCATCATCGATCCCCGCATGATGCCCACTGGCACTCTGATGTCATTCCCTGGTTGCAGTGGAACATTGATGAACATTTCTGGGATAAAAGCATTGCTTGCGGTGGCATCGCCTTCATTCTCAATGGTAAATCCTAGACAAAATACACTGTGCTTATCGGATGCTTGTGGTTGTCCTCCTCCAAGAACCTGTTAGGATGTGATACTGTCTCCTACCCTGTGAGAAGGGCAAGGTATGTGCTTAAAGTACTCCTAGAAAGTACCATGACTAGTCTCAATACAGTGCTTGGGGAACTTGATGCCACGCACAGTGACCTAAAAGATACCGGTGCAGAGTTCTTCTTCGCATTGTATTGACAGACAAATATGATTCTGCACACAGTATACTGCATGTTCATCTGCAGGTCATGTTGTGGAAGGCTGCAGATCGGATCGAGCCACCTGCAGAGGAAAGAGACATCACTACATCCGGGTGGGAGGTTGCTAAAGGAGGGGCTGTCATGCCCACTGTTTACTCCCAGGCAATGGCTCCAGCTGCAGCTGTAGAGCATTGAAGGCATGCAGCGAAATAAACTGCAGATACCATTCTGTAAGACTGACTATGTCAGTGTGAAGGAGGAGAGGTCCACTACAACCCATTAAGAAGAAGGGGGGCCATAGCTGTAGAGAGGCCACCTGGGAAACAGAAGGTACCAGGTTCGATTCCCAGCCCTGACAATATGTCGGGTGTACATAAGCAAGACCCTTAATCCCTAACGACCTCATGTCTGACCACTTGAGCAGCAATAACCTTACTGAAGCAGAAGTCTGAATTTTGCCATGGTCTAAGATGAAGACAACGAAGATGAGGAGGCTGAAGGGAATAAGGAGAGAGAAGATGAAGAGAGTGAAAAAGACCATTGAGTGTTAGATTATGGTTCCAAGTGTACTCACTCATGCTCATTATGGTACCATTTTTATCTACTCATTCTGTGTCTCAGAGGAGGGCTGTGGACAGTTGCCTTTCATTTTTTTCATTCATTTCTTTATTAATGCGAGAACAATGGCTTCTATTATAGCATGCAAACTTTCCAGGAATATAAAGCCTGCAGTTTATATTAGCTTGGATTCCCCATCGATGTCACTGGTAGTCGTAGACAGGTTTCTGACAGAAATGGTACCATATTATCTCCCACCATATCCTTGAACTACTGCCATCTGATAGGAGGTTTAAGAGCATCGGGCTGGTGAGGGGAGTATAATGCCCAGGATCACTTAGAAAATTGGCACCGGGTGAAAAATAAGGGTTACAAAATCGTGGGATAAAAATTTAAGTAAAAAAATAAAATAAAAAAAGAGCATCGGGACAAGCACCAGCATGCTGTCCAACAGTTTCTTCCCCAAACCATAAGAACCTTGAACGCTCACCATATACTGCCCCCAAAACCAAAACCAACATGAGATGAATAGCACCTTTGAATAGCATTGTACCTATATGCACTTTGAATGCATTAGCACTTACTTTCTTGTTTTTCTTTATTTTACTGCTTGTACCTATATGCACTTTGAATGCATTAGCACTTACTTTCTTGTTTTTCTTTATTTTACTGCTGCTCTCTCTCTCCTAGATGTTTTTAATGTTATAACATGTCATAACAAAACTATCATAATAGTAATAATCACCATTTCTGTAGAGTGGCTATTAGGTTTCATTTTTCATTTATTAGAACAAAACTGACATTTTATCAAGCATATATTATTATAATGGAGAAAAATTGGTCAAAAAGTGGTCAATGACCACTCAAGGTCACCAGAGGTCAATCTGAAAGTGCTTCCACGTCTGAAATCAAACCTTGGGGTATGTAGATGATATGCTGAAAGTTTCATGCTTCTTTCTTAAAATGCACAATACCTTCCATATAATGAGCTTAACTGCTGCACTATACAGTAGATAGGTCATAGAAGACGACTGACCTCATAGACTAGCTCCACCAAGTCCAAGATCCACATGGGAGCCACACTGTTAATAGACCCTGTCCTGTGGAGATGAGTGTCAAAACACTCTAAAGTTACACCAAGATGTTTGACCTCAGCAACATCCTCCACTTTTTCCACTGAGTCGGGACCCATTTTTATGGGTCTTAAGTAAATATCCCGTTATTTTTCCTTTCCTATATTTTGTTTATTATTTCTAAAGATTTTCAAAAATGTCCCCCAAAACAATTCACACATTTTCTTAAATTGAAAAAGACTTTCAAAAGAATTTCATGAGTAAATAAAAGAAAAATAAAGAAATTCCATTAATTAGAAAAGAATAATTAGCTTGTAGATCTGCTATTTTCATTAGTTTGGGTCCCGGGGACACCAAATTTCTCTTTTGGGTCTCGATCTAAAACGTTTGGGAACCAATGAGTTGGTCGGTCAGCTGATTTCTTGAGGAGGCTGGAGAATATCAGTGCGTGTGCGTTACAGTAGTCAGGTCAGCTCGAGACAAAAGGCATGTGTGAGTTTTTCACTAGGTCTGACTGAATATTTTCTGAGCTGATAAAAGGCTGAGATGAAGTTAAAGGGAACACCGACATAGTCCAAGATGATCACTATCTCAAACTCAATTCATTCAGTGAGGGCAATTTATTAATTTAATTAAATGATTTGTCATGAATGTAAAAGGAAGCAATACGTTTATTTGTTTTGGGGTTGATGGATCTACTTTTATGTACACAACATCAAGCCTTCTGAATCCACCCATAGTACATGAAGGAAGATAGATAAGTATAGATAGAATATATAGAACAATAAGTATAGTGTAACACTAGTGGAAAAAAAAGACAAATTATTTTGAAAATAATTTACAATAGCTGACAGTCCAAGTAGGCTATGGTCTGCAATACAGTAGCTTTGAATTGATGAAACCGGGTAGGATGAACAAATAGCTCCATTTCCATTCTTTGAATGTTATGTTTTCACTGTCAACTTTCCTCTTGGATGAAAAACTTCTCATATGCCTTCAATTTATACATTGTTTTTCTCCGTTCTAACAGACCTTGAACCATTTAAGAGCTCTTGTTCGAAAAGGAGTATGACTCTCTCTGTCTCCAGATAACATTTTATTTTTAAACTATATCCCATAGGTGCCACATTCAAGGATGAGGCCTGCACAAAAAAGATTACATTTGCATTTCTGTGTGCACCTAACATTTGATTGCACCCACATGCTTTTCTATCAACCACACAAAACTTTATGTATTACCTTTTATAACAATATACTGTAGTTATTATTATTGTACATAAGGTTGTTTGTTGCAAGTTCCAGGTCCTAAATTAGCCATTGATTGTGTTCTGGCCCGCATGTCTTTGAAAAAGTTGGCCCGAGGCCAAACTTACTTGCCAACCCCTGAAAGATGACTGCTTAATATCCGACCTTTCCCTTTATGCCTGGACTGGTCTGGTCTGGTCTGGACTGGTCTGGTGTGCATAACGCATAAGCCACCAGTAGATAGAATAGAGGCACAGGTATCGTGTGCATTCTATCACCAATAGAAACGGCTATAAAGACTGACCTGGCCATCTGCACTTGGGCGTGATAAATATCATGTGCAATTTATCAGCGGTAAAATGGGCATGCAGATCCAAAACAGGTGGTGGAGGCTAAGCAGCAGTTCCTGGAAGGGCTGCAAACAAGCAAATGAGCAATACACACTTCCCTGTTTAAATGCGCACTCTATTAGTGAAATGTGCATGTGATTGGTTGAGAACAGAAGCGTAAAGCTGCAACTCCAAAGCGTTTCCTGACTGAACATTTGAGTTTTCTCCTCATTTAAGTCAAGGCAAGTCACCTTTAGCATATTTAAAAACAACAGAATTTGACAGTGCTTTCCAATCACAACTCCCCGACCACACACATTTCAGAGTTTACAAAAGCAAGACCAGAACATAAACTACATAAATAGCAATTCAATTTCATTCAGCATTAATTTATTTGGACACTCAGGCATAAATGTCAGACAGTAGGAGAACATGAATAGAAGACAGCTTCTTAGGTCGGCTGTTGTTGTCACCTGTAACAGGCTTTGTTACTCTGCAGAAAGTCCTCACTGATTTTAAACTCATTTTAATTGGTGATAAAAAGAACAAGTTTATTCATAATGACAAAGCAAAGAATGTTCTCCAGTCTCCAGATACAGTATGCGCTCTAAATGGTTCTCCCATGCATGTCCCACAGCAGTCATGAGGATCATGAGACTAGCTGGTTACTGCAATTGACACCGGGAACTCCTTGCCAAAAAGCTTGTAGCTACTGTGGGAACCAACACAGGGCATCGATCAAAAGGACGTCCCACACCTACAGTACCTACTTGGATGTGCTAAAGAAAGATGCCGTGTGGAAAGCACAAACGAGGAGTATTACTGGAGATGCCGATGGAGGGCTTGTCTGAGGACGACGTAGAGAGAGAGAGAGAGATTGAAACAGTCCGTATTATAAGTGAACATCTTGATTGAGGATGCTTGCGTGCGTGCGTGCGTGCGTGCGTGTGCGTGCGTGCGTTCCCACGCACACACACACACACACACACACACACACACACACACACACACACACACACACGCACACACACACACAAAGTGGTGAAAACAATCTCTGTCCCTGGCCTTTGTACTGGTGGAGATATTTAAAAAAGATACCACACACACTACTCACTGGGGACCCCGCAGGGGTCTGTACTTGTACTAATAGCTATTTTCACCTGATGTTTGTCCCAAAAATAGAGACGCTAGGGTTACATGAGGTTAAAGTCCTTGTTGGATAGTATGTGCTGTTCCTGAGGCGAGATGTCCTACACCTACATCTGTGGAATCTCCGTCCGGAGGGAGCTAGCAGGGTCAGAGGACTTAGCTGTCTCTGTGTCTTGTGTCTGATACATATGGGCAGTGGTGGAAAAAGTACTCAAATGTTTTACTTAAGTAAAAGTATCAATACTGCAATGTAGAAGTACTTTGTTACAAGTAAAAGTCCCGAATAAAAAATTTACTTGAGTAAAAGTACAAAAGTATTGGTATCAAAATGTACTTAAAGTACCAAAAGTAAAAGTACTAACATGTTTGAAAATAGCATATCTACAAGCTCACAATGCGTTGCGATGCGACGCGTTGTGAGCTTGTAGATCAGCTATTTTCAAATAGCCTATGTATAAAATAGAGCTAAAGTGCTAAAGTGGTTAATGTATCCTCTGTTTTATAATGTAATAATTTATATCTGCAAAGTAACTAGTGACTAAAGTTTTCAAATCATTGTAGTGGAGTAAAAGTACAATATTTGCCTCTGAGATGTAATGGAGTAGAAGTAAAAGTATAGACAATTGGAAGTACTCCAGTAAAGTAAAAGTACCTCAAAATTGTACAGTACTTGAGTAAATGTACTTAGTTACTTTACACCACTGCATGTGGGATATATGGAGGGAACAGAAGGAAGGACACAGCCAATGATCTGAAACTCTGTGCGTATTATACAACTCTTTCCAACGGTCCCCTCTCGGGGGCGGTTGTGTTGTCACACAACACTGTGACTGGGAAGGCAAGGACACGCTCCATAGTAGCTACAAGTGCAGCATTGCTTCCCCAGTCACACCAAACGTTTAACCCTAGCATTCCTGTTTTAAAATGAACCCTAGCATCACTATGCTGGTGGAAAACATTGACAGAAAATAGCACCATTACAAGCTCACAACATGTCTGGCTGTGAGCTTTTAGATCGGCTATTTACAGCATAGAGATTTGGTGTAGAGTGTTAGCGGACCAAGTATAGAGCCCTGGGGAATTAAATATATGTTTAAGTGGTTATTTAACAAACATATAAAAAATAAAGGGATGGTCATTGTTTGTGGTGATAGAAAGTGGTACTTTTCCAGGGAAATTACTGTGGCAATTCTCCAAGGTTCATGAGTTAAAGCACAGAACCAATGACTCTTTTTTTTTAATCAGAACACGAACACACGTATGCAGCGTTGTCCCAATTCAGGGGACTTCGAAGCATGCAGCCCCTGAATTGGAACACAGCTATTATTGCCAGTCTGCTATTGTATTGTGTTGACAGTTTCCTGAAAAATTGCTGTAGATTCTGCAGTATCATCTCCCTTTGGTTTTACCAACTCATGTTGTCGTCTTTTTCCAAACCAAGACCAAAATCAAATTTAAAGTTATGTTTTCCATCCCATTCCACTTGTTTGTCTGTTTCTATAAGCAAAATAACTTGAGCGGATGGTCAGATTTTACTGAAACTTGGTCGGCATGATCAGCAGGCTGCCCTGAAAAGAAGATTAACTTTGGATCGCAAAAGTCAAAGGTCAAGGTCACAGACAAGAAGGTCAGAGTCAAAACTTTGAATGGATGGGTGGATTTTCATGAAACTTGGTAATTATTGTGGCCTGACAAGGTCACAATTAGTGGTATGTTCTACCGTGTTACGCTATATACATAATGTGACCTGCAGAACATTTTCGTAGCCAAGCGTATAGCCCTCTACTGACTATTTCATCCATTGAAAACGCGCTAGCGTATCTCCACGACCACGTGCATGTCGTGCAGGGAATGATTATCGTATCCCTCTGGAAAAAACCTTGAACACACCACTGGTCACAATCAAGGGTAAGGGCAAGATTTAAATGATATAACTTACATAACTTATATAATCATATTTCATATCACAGGTGACAATTTGACAATTGCATCATGTTGGCGATTTGTTGTCATGTTGTCAACTCTTACTCTGCTGAGTGCAAACTTCCGAGTTTTGTTTGTTATTCTGGAGGTGAAACATTGCCCTGGTGTATATTGGCTCATGCAGGTCGCAGTCTCATGGCACAATGTGACAATGTGATTAGCAAATTGACAATTTCCGGAGGCAAAGTGGTGTATTTTTCTGGCATGGATGTGCTAGGTATTTTGGGGACGCACCATTCAGAGGTGCGGGAGGAGCAGTAGGGCGTGTGCCTATGGCAAGTAGCACACTACAATTTTGGGGGTACAACCAGGGTTGATTGAACAATTCCCTCTTACTGGTCCGATTCCAGAACAGTTCTCTTTAGCGATTCCTATGTATTCCTATATATACCTCTATTCTGGTTCTTAAAGTGAGGTACAGGGACCCTCTGGGTTACTTGAGGGGGTTCCAAATGGACCCTCAAAGGTCTGTAACTCTGAGAGATATGAAAACGTTCCTTGAAATTATAACGTTTGAGAACCACTGGTATTGTAATTGCATAGCAGACGTGAAGTCCACATACCAGCTCTGAAAGTGTGATAAACCGGTTCCAGAAACGGTTCCAAATGTGATGGAACCGATTCCGGTTCCTCCGATTCCTCCGGTTCCGTATCCCAACCCTTGGTACAACAGGGTAACATCTCGGATGTAGCTGTTTGTGGATCATGGATGACTCTGCAGTACCAGTCAGTGTCTGGTAAAGATATCAGAGTGGTGCAAGAAACCCTCAGCAAAGAATTGACTATGGTGAGAGACTGGTTGACTGACAACAAACTATCTTTACACCTGGGAAAGGCAGAGTCAGTGCTATTTGGCACAAAGCACAAGATTAAAACTATGCAACACTATTATGGTTGAGTGTGCAGGACAGAAACCTGAATCCAAAACCTGTGTCTGAGAGTCACGACCATAAAACATTTTTATATTGTTTACACTCAACAACACTTCAATCAATCAGTCGGACAGGATGGATTAACACGAACATCGCACAGTTTGACATGAAATGAACATATAGCTGAAATCATGCAGAGATGTCCAAGACTAGAATATCATGTTGTAAACTCTAAGCAAATCTGTTTCAGTGCATGCAGCAATGTATCCTAAACCTGAAAAGGGACATCTCTCTCTCTCTCTCTCTCTCTCTCTCAAGTCTCAAATAAAATATTCATTATAAAACTCTGCAACAAATAACCTGCTATTGTAGATCATTTCTATTGAATCAGAAAGGCTTCCCAACAACGCTGCTTTTAAGAGGTTATAGAACGTGTTAACTTATTACTCAAAGTTACGACAGACAACGACGAATATAATCACATATTAGTTTATTCACATAGTCAGCCATCCATAAGCCAATAACACAAGCTGAAGCAGACCGCTGCAGGTCTGCCTACCATTTCACAGGATTCAGGGTGTCTTTATACATGAGATGAATGTCGTCACAGTGTAATCCAAGTACATTCATTAATGTTATTCGTAAACAATTTACCCATCTGAGAGCTTTGACCTCTCCAAGTCCATGTCACATTGACTGGTCAAACCGGGAACCCCTGTCTTACATTTGCCAGTTCTTGTCTATAAGTAACCTGTTGACTTTAGGATGGGATATCCTAATGTCCGAATCTATGTTGTGCTGTGTCACACGTCATGCATCTTAACTCGTGTGTCTAGGTTCTTATTACTGTGGTGGTCCGTGTATTTTGCAATGAGTCTTTCACAACTCCAGGTATGACATTACGTTACTGAGCGGACTGGGTGAGAGTTTAGAGTGTCCTTTCCCGCCTCTGCCTCTGTCCTTCTGTCACCCTGTATCTGACAAGGCCTCTTACCCAGCTCTCTACTAATACATTCACAAAGTGGTAAACTTCATATATAACACTAAAAGAGTACAACACTATCATATGCGCTATTTGTATGTACGTGTATCTTTATTTGTTCTATTATTGACATGTGTTTTAACTTTTATCTCTTTGTGCCTGCGTGGCGTGGCGTGCACGTGTGCGCGCGCGTGTGTGTGTGTGTGTGTGTGTGTGTGTGTGTGTGTGTGTGTGTGTTGTGTACGTGTGTGTGCATCATTTACTCCAGCACGCCAGAGGGGGCGGTATTAACCCATACAGTGTATGTCATGCACCTGCTACGTGCTGGGACGCACTGCCACTAAAACCCTTTTAATTCAATGAGCTTTATTGACATGAACGTGAACAGTGTTGACAAAACATATATAGGCCTACTGTCCTTAAAGTCATGCAAGGTCAATCACACCCCCCACACACTGTGTGTGTGTGTGTGTGTGTGTGTGTGTGTGTGTGTGTGTGTGTGTGTGTGTGTGTGTGTGTGTGTGTGTGTATGGTCAATGGAGGATCTCTGGGTTGTGTAGCTATTCGGAAAGACAGAGGAGGGGGGGTGGAAGAGAGAGAGAGAGAGAGAGAGAGAATGAATGAAAATGAGGAGATAAGGCGGAGAGGAATTCCGATGACGTCTCTCTCTAACGGACAGAGAGAGAGAGAGAGAGAGAGAGAGAGAGAGAGAGAGAGAGAGAAGAGGGGAGGGGAGAAATCCCAATGACGTCCTCTCATATGTCTGACGCTGCCATTTAAAGCTGTGTGTTCTGCAGAGGAACGGCTTTAATTAACATACACACACACACACGGACGGACGGACGGTAACGGACACGGAACGACACCGCGCGGCTTTGGAGGAACGGGCTTCTCATTTTTGACACCGAATTCAGAGCAAAAACGGGAATCCAAAAAAAAAAAAAAAACATGATCTGAGAAAACCCTGGCGCTTCGGTTTTTTAAGATGTTCCTCCTCCGTTTTTTGTAACCGAATGTAATTCCGTCACACATCCATCCATCCATCCATTCATTCTTTCATCCACCGAGGACGTTTGTTTGCCTTTCCCTGCCGCCCGTTGAACCTCATAGACACTGACAGTCCACCGGCTCTGGGTTATTTTTAACTGGTTCTTGGTGGTTTTTTTGGTTCTCTTTTCGGTCAAAACGAACCGCTCCCTGGTCCTCTGGCTCCATAAAGCGCCCTGTGCCTCTCGGTTCTGTTCCTCTCTGACTGAGTGAAGTTCCCATGCGATTCTTCAGACTTACATTCAAGTGTTTCGTGGATTGTTTTTGAAGGTTGTCGTCTTAAAACCACCGGTGTTTCCTTTTTAAACCCCCCTTTTTTTATTTTCTCCGCGAACGCGTCTTCTCCCTTCCATTTCTTTTATCTGATTTGTTTTTAAATTTACACACGAATTTCTAAAACATTTTTTCTAAGAAATCATTAGGCCAATACGAGATTGTTTAAAAAAAAAATTGAGACTGACTTTAAATCAAATCCTCCCTTTTAGAGAATAAAGGAAGGGGGAAAAATCAGCACATTTTGACTTTTTAAAGAGAGACATTAAAGTGTCTGTCATACACTCCAGCAGGGGACCAAAAAAAGACAACAGACTGAACATTAAAAAACTCAGACTGAGACGACAACAACAACTAAAAGAACTTTAAGCACTTAAAGTACAGAAGTGTGAAGAAAAGGAGAATTAAAGTTCATAATAAAAGCAAAACAAATGGAGAAGCATGATGAGGCTTTTGGCGTTGACAGCTGCTCCGTGGTGCTGGCGGAGGAGAAGCGAGGCCACCTGATCCCCAACGGCAACGCCAACCCGACGGCCGGCGTCAACGGCAGCTCGATGCCGCTCACGGCCGGTGCCGGCGGCGGTGCTACGGGCCCGGGCGGCGGCGGGGCTAACATGCCGTGCCTCATGTCGGGCCAGGAGAAGGGCGCGGAGGCGGCGGGGGGGACCGGGAGCGTCGTCGGCTACCAGGAGAGAGAGACGTGGACGCGGCAGATGGACTTCATCATGTCCTGCGTGGGCTTCGCCGTGGGCCTGGGCAACGTGTGGCGCTTCCCCTACCTGTGCTACAAGAACGGCGGAGGTAAGCTGGAACTGCCGGCCGGCCGGGGGACGGGACGGGAGGGTGAAACGAACGCACCCCCCCTTATAATAATACCTTTATGGCAGTGTTGCCAGATTTGGTGAGAGAAACGAGCAATCAGGTCTATGAAGACAAGCCCAAAAGAAGCGAAGAATAGCTGTGACGCCTTGTGAGCTTGTAGAGCTGCTATTTTCAAAAACATTCTTGAAAAAAAGTAGAGCTGCTATTTTCAAAAACATTCTTGAAAAAAAGTGACATGTGGAATATTTTTTTGTGGAACACAAATCTGGTACGGTGGTCCCATATGGCACAAAATACTTTTAGATGGGGGTCCGTGGACAAATACATTGGGGTTTCCTTGACATGAAAATGTCATTAGGAAACAAGCCCAAAATAAGCTTTGATTGATTGATTGATTGATTGATTGAATACTCTATTTAGAAGTTTGCAGGAAAAAAACACAGGTAAACTAAATAGGATTAAAAAGCCCAAGAAAGCCAATGGCTTGTTTCAAGCAATATACTTAAGAAACAAGCCCCCCCCAAAAAAACGCAACTGAAAATATTTACAAGCAACTTTAAAGAAAAGCAAGCCCAAAGTCGCTTATAATAAGTGGACATGGCAACACTGCGTTATGGTAGTAAAGACAAGGCAGCCGCTGTGATCCCGTTATCTCACACATGACATGCACCACCCAGTCACAGCTTAGACTTAACTCTTATGTATTTAATTTAATTATGGTTAAAACTACCACGTGTTCTTTGCACATGGACCACTACTGGTGGGATGTACACTATGGCAGGTGCCTGCTAATTAAAGCTGCAATCCGTAACTTATTTTAATGAATAAAACGTAACCAAATAGAGTAGCCTAATATAAAAGTACATAGTACATCTGTATGGTAGAGTATGTTAATGCAGTATAACTAGTACATGTGCAGTGGTTTGAGGTGGTCTCCCTCCCTACTCTCCCATTGAGACATTTAGACCCTGCTGTCAGGGTAGGACACCTACTACTGGTTAAGTAGTACTGCCTGAAGCTTATAAGCCTAATATCTCCCCTGGCCAAGCAGGGCTTTCCCTCTTGATGAGTGGTAGCTGTATGGACTCTCATGCGAGGAGACAAGGGTCCCTACTTTGGGCCTGTCATGGTTGGAGAAAAAAAGAAGAGAAAATCTAAACATTTTCAAAAATGGCAGATCCAAAGCTCATAAGGTGCATTGCTATTTTTTATTTATTTTATTCTTAACCACTTAAACCCCATATGGTTGAGTAGAGTAAGAGTCCCTCTTTTCTGTTTTCTGTTATGGTGGGGATAGCTGTCACTGAAAATAGCCGATCGACAAGCTCACAACGCGCCGCAGCCCGACGCGTTGTGAGCTTGTCAATCGGCTATTTTCCTGTGAAAGCTTTCCCCACAATAAGGATGCTGGGGGTTTAAGTGGCTAAGTCTATTCATTTGTTTTCTTATCTTATTCGTAAGCTGGATTTCCCCACGGGGATCAATAATAAAGGCCTATCTTCAAGTTTAATGGTCAGGTGAAAACGAGCTACGTAAAAGTCAAAGACCAATTATGAGATTAGCCAGACAGAAAAGAAGAATGAACATATCAATGGATGTATAAAGGTTAAACGACACCCTTTGGTCTTGATGGGGGGTGGGTGGGGGTCACACTGCCACTAATAGAAGCACATTGGCCGTGGGGTGGAGGTGTAAGGGGGGCTTGGGGGTTCAACACTTAAGTAGTGACCCTTTGGTTCTATGACTGTAAATAACTGAGACATCTGTCTGCCAGTGTCCATCCCTCCTGTGACATGTGACACAGCAGCTGTATGGTAAAATGACCTACCAAGACACTTAACGCTTGATTTATATATACTTAGGCGCGGGCCCAATGTTTCGCACCGAAAACAGCTGATCTACAAGCTCACGAGGTGTCACAGCTGCGGCGCCTTGTGATCTTGCAGATCGGCTATTTTCATCCCCAAGACGAGATTGTGCGAACCAAGTATAGTAATCAGGCATTACTGGTAGACTGGACTGATAAAACGTGCACCAGTGTGAGCTCCCAGTGTAGCTAATGTCTTTCAAACTGTGATGGGGATTATTATCATTATTATTATTGTTGTCATTAAGGGCAGTTTATTTAAGTCGATGAGTTCTTAAGTACTGTTACTAGAGCATGCTGGACTGGTGTGATGTTAAGTTCTGGATGTCATGCTGTTCTAAAACACTCAGCAGTCACATATAGACACATGTTATTTCTCTGTTGAATCTTACATCCTTTAAACTGATTGAACGACGCACCTCCCCCCCCAAAAAAACATTGTTCTGACGTATTGAGATCATATATAATGTAGAGGGAAAATCCCCTTATTTTTTGTCATCGGGCGTACATTGCACACAACTCAAAATCTGCGAAGACCCACCGCCCCCTTTGCATAGAGTTCATGCCTGCTCTGCTCAGTCCGATCTCACACTTGTAAGTCGCTCTGGATAAGGGCATCTGCTAAATCCCTAAATTGTTAAAACCACCTCGCCTATTAATTGATAGAACCACCTCCCACCTTCCCTTTCATTGATAGAACCACCCATTGATAGAACCAAACCTTCCCTTTCATTGATAGGCCGAGCTCCCGTGTGATAAGATGACGTGACATGATTAATAATATGAATAATTATATTCCACGTTGAATCATAAACGCTGTTGTAGCTGATATAACTGCCAGAGGGGTCTCTCTCTCTCTCTCTCTCTCTCTCTCTCTCTCTCTCTCTCTCTCTCTCTCTCTCTGTGTCTGTCTGCATCACAATGCCCATGTTTGGAACCGACCGACCCGATTGGTTGTCGTGATTAGCGTGTATGCTCTGTGTGTCCGTCCAATAGCGTTGTGTCGGAGTGTGGGTGACGTCACTGCTGTTTGTCATTGATGTCATTGGCGCTGCGGTTGTCCTGTCCTTGTCTGTCTGTCTGTCTGTCTGTCTGTGTTGCCTGCCTGCCTGTATGTCTGTCTTTGTTTATGTACATACAGTACATGTCCTAATGAACATGGTCAGTCATCCACGCTGGGTTTCACTAATGGTGCAGTGTGTGACGTGTGTGTGTGTGTGTGTGAGAGAGAGTGTGACAGAGAGAGAGAGAGAGAGAGAGAGAGATCCGCTGTAATGTTATGTAATGCTCTTCTATGATTCACTGCTGCTGAATTCCATTATATTCTGTCGTGTTGCATTGTGCTGACTCTGTGGTTAATATTTGATATTCTAAAACACGTGAAACACATGCTCATTCTGGTTAGAGCAGCTGTACTGTACAGAAAGGACGCAAGTTCAATCCCTGCTACCAGCCAATAGTATGTTTGATTGAGAATGAGTGATGAAATTGTGTGACCGAAATGTTTGAATTCACCTGCATCGTGCACGTTGTTTTGTGGGTTAAAGATGTGTAGGGCTGCAATTATTATCCATTATTTTCTTAGCGATTATTATTCTATTGATGACTTTTTCAATAGAAACGTGTGTGTGTGTGTGTGTGTGTGTGTGTGTGTGTGTGTGTGTGTGTGTGTGTGTGTGTGTGTGTGTGTGTGTGTGTGTGTGTGTGTGTGTGTGTGTGTGTGTGTGTGTGTGTGTGTGTGTGTGTGTGTGTGTGTGTGTGTGTGTGTGTGTGTGTATGCCATGGACCATTATTGGTCCTTATATGGGATGTACAGTATAGCACACTTCATGCAAAAAAAAGTCAACGTGCTTCACAGAAAGCAACAACATATTGTACCGTATATATCTGTCTATTACGGCACGTGTCGTCCTACACCAAACCAAAGCCGGCAGAGGAGGAGAGAGACAGTCTGACCCATAACATTCTGTCCTGTTAGAAAACATTCTGTCCTTCACTGCTAGATATGGATTCCGTTTTCGTTTGTTTCCTCCGTCACAGTGCAGAGCCAAAAATACTGGGTGAAGTGGTGATTTAGTAGCTGTTTGAGGACTTGATGTAACCTGCATGTTCTTGGAAATAAAACAACCTTGTTGTGAGGTTGACTGAGTCACTCCCTCTCTGATAACAGAATGGACAGAACAATATTGTTATTGTTTGGATGCAATAGATTGAATACACGCTTACAAAACATAGTTCAAATGCGGCCCGCAAGGACCTTTCTTGTGGCCCCTGGAGCAATTTATCAATTTTTTTTTTTTTTTGTTCCAAATTTTTTTTTTGGGCCCTTAGTGAAAGTTACAGGTATGGTGTGTGCAATATGAAATGTGAGTTTACCATAATCACTGTAATCCTTAATCATATTCCATCAAGGGCTTTTGGAGAGAAATGAGACAGACTGCAGTCACTTTAGAGAGCACTGCAGAGGGGAGGTGTGTGTGTCTGTGTCCAGCTGTTACTCGTTGACGCTTGTTAATGTCAAGACATAAAATGTTTCTGCACTGTCAAATAGGTCTACATCTATTCTAAGATAGCATCAAAGCCAAAGCTTTTTTTTTTACAAGAGACCCTCTCTGGCTTATATACATTTTGTTAAAGCTGTTGTTAATAACTAGGCTACACTTGGTTGGTAAAGTCCAGATGACAAGAATATGACTATGACATTAGTGGCATTCATCTTTATTGGTCAGTATTTATATTATATTTGTTATTAGTGTCTATATGTCCTCTGAAACAATGTGGTTTATAGTGAAAACTTACTCCACTTGTTTATGTAGGCTACTTTTAAACTGAAGATGATGGTCAATGTTGATAATAATTTTGGGGAAATAATAATAATATTGTATTGTTATCAACTATCAGTTAATTTCCCAGTCCCGATGTGCACTGGAGGAGTGACACATGCTTAATTGATTTGACCTACTTTTGTGCAATGTAGCTTAATTAATTATTGGAAGCAGCTGTATTCCAGAATATTTGGGGACGATCTTTCTCTCTGTCTGGTAGGAAATTTATTACTACTAACTGTAGATCTGCCATGCTGCATTATCATGCATAGTACATAATTGCCTCAGTTATCAAACTGCAAGATTTTTGATTGAAGTAAAAATATGAATTCAGATCATAGTTTTACTGCAAAACATGGTGTTATTCTGTGAAACAACGTTTTGAAACGGAAATCCCACAGCCTTCAGGTCTATGTCAGCTTGTCAACTTCTTGAAGTGCGCATGGTACTTTATTTCCCTGTGTTTAACTTAAGGCAGAATTGCAGTCTTACGTGGTGGCTGTGCATCTGCCTCCAGGCACCACTTTAGGTTGGGGGGGAAAGTGCATTTGCACTAACAATTAAATGAAAAATAGATTAACTGGTTACAAATGTCTTAACCGTTAAACGGTTAACCTGGAACACTGTTTTTTTTTTGTTTACGTAGGCCTGTGGCCCCCGACCTCAATTCATTTACCAATTTTGGCCCCCTGTCTAATCTAGTTGAATACCCCTGAATAAATAAACAAAGCTGAGGTGGTTGCATTTGGACTCCCTGCTCTGCTATTGAGACATTTAGATCCAGTGGTCAAGTAGGAACACTACTCGATGACATAACAAGTGGTATTTCAATGAAGGTCAAAGCGCAGTTCATCCTTTGCCCAAACAGGCTTTCTGTATTGGCTCAGCAGTAGAAATTGGTTCAAAGCCTGAGTAGGACATTACGGACTTCAGCATTAATTACACTGCATTACTCAGCAGAGTGGGAGCATTTTAATCACTGGCATATGTCTGTTTGTCTGGCACTGTGATTTAACTCAGACAATTTTAATCCGATTTGTATGAAACTTGGCAGACGAGTTGGGGGCAGGGCAACGACCCGCACTTTTGGTTTAATTATTCAAGTTGGTCAAAGGTTAAGGTCATGGCGCAATGTCAGTGTTTAGCCATGTTTACACGTTAGCATTACTGTGTAGCATCTCTGATTTACATTCCTTAATTCCTATTGCTGATGATTCTTACTGATTAATGTAAGGTCTGACGTAATGAGTTGCAATTAACACTCAGGCATTTGTGTGTGTGTGTGTGTGTGTGTGTGTGTGTGTGTGTGTGTGTGTGTGTGTGTGTGTGTGTGTGTGTGTGTGTGTGTGTGTGTGTGTGTGTGTGTGTGTGTGTGTGTGTGTGTGTGTGTGGGTACAGTGGTTCTCAAAGTAGGGTCACTCCTCAAGGACCCCCAGAGGTCCTTGAGGAGTTATGGTTCTGTAACTTTTTGAGTGCACACATGGAACCAAATGAACCCTTACGGTTCCATTTTTACACTCATGGAGTTATATTGTGTAGATTGGGGTGCCAGAGATTAAAAACAGAAACAGGTATCAAATGGGGGCCCGTGGCCCAATCTGCATATCAAACTGGGGGTCCTTGAAATGAAAACGTTTGAGAATCGCTTCTCTAGTCAGAAGGTCATGGTAATAAAACATCTCGTCTGCGATGTGTTTGTAGAAACTCATGCTGGGACACACACACACACACACACACACACACACACACACACACACACACACACACACACACACACACACACACACACACACACAGTAACCTGCTGCTGGGAAAGAAGCCGCTGGTAACCGTAGAGACGGAGTGATGGACAGTAGAGGAGAAGACGGCGTCCCGTAGGGAAGACGAGC